>NW_007726192.1:127886-128775 GCF_000696425.1 Galeopterus variegatus | reverse complement strand
TCCCACCAACAATGTATGAGAGTTCCTTTTTCTCCACACCCTTGCCAGCATTTATCGTTCAGAGTCTTTTGGATTTTAGCCATCCTAACTGGGGTGAGATGGTATCTCAGTGTAGTTTTGATTTGCATTTCCCGGATGCTGAGTGATGTTGAACATTTTTTCATATGTTTCTTGGCCATTTGTATATCTTCCTTAGAGAAATGTCCATTTAGCTCTTTTGCCCATTTTCTAATTGGATTACCATGTAGTATAGTTTAAAGTCAGGTAGTGTTATGCCTCCAGCTTTATTTTTTTGGCTCAGCATTGCTTTGGCTAGGCATGGTCTTATATTATTCCATACAAATGTCTGGAGAGTTCTTTCCACTTCTGAGAAAAATATCATTGGAATTTTGATGGGGATTGCATTGAATTTGTATATCACTTTGAGTAGTATGGCCATTTTCACTATGTTGATTCTTCCAATCCAAGAGCATGGGATATCTTTCCATCTTCTTGTATCCTCTCTAATTTCTCTCAGGAGTGGTTTGTAGTTCTCATTATAGAGATTTTTCACATCCTTGGTTAACTCAATTCCTCGGTATTTTATTTTTTTGGTGGCTATAGTAAATGGGCAAGCTTTCTTGATTTCTCTTTCTGCATGTTCACTATCAGAGATTAGAAATGCTACTTTTGTGTGTTGATTTTGTATCCTGCTACTGTGCTGAAATCATTTATCAACTCCAAGACTTTTTTTGTAGAGGCTTAAAGGCTGTTCGATATATAGGATCATGTCATAGTGAAAATGGCCATACTACTCAAAGTGATATACAAATTCAATGCAATCCCCATCAAAATTCCAATGATATTTTTCTCAGAAGTGGAAAGAACTCTCCAGACATTTGTATGGAAT
>NW_007726192.1:127065-127876 GCF_000696425.1 Galeopterus variegatus | reverse complement strand
TCTTGTAGGCAGCATATAGTTGGGTCCTCCTTTCTAATCCAGTCAGCCAATCTGTGTCTTTTGATTGGGGAATTTAAACCTTTTACATTGAGAGTTGTTATTGAAAGGTGTTGATTTATTCCTAGCATTTTATTGATTGTTTGGTTGTCTTAGGTGTCTTTTGTTCCTTGATTTCTTCTTTGCTGTTTGTTTTCTGTGTTTGTTGGTTCCTGAGGTTGTAGATAGTGTTTTTGTTTATTTGTTTACTTTTCTTGATTGTCGTTTTCATTATACTAGGGGGTTTTGATTTTACTTGTCTTTTTATAGCAGTGTTAGTTAATTTTCAGGAACCAATCCCAGGACTCCCTTGAGAATTTCTTCTAAGGGTGGTTGTGTGGTGGTGAACTCCCGCAGTTTTTGTTTGTCTGAGAAATATACTATTTGCCCTTCATTTCGGAAGGACAGCCTTGCAGGGTAGAGTATTCTTGGCTGACAATCTCTGTCTTTTAGTATTTTGAATATATCATCCCATTCCTTTCTAGCTTTTAGGGTTTGTGCTGAGAAGTCTGAAGTTAACCTGATTGGGGCTCCCTTATAGGTGATTTGACGCTTCTCTCTTGCAGCTTTCAAGATTCTCTCTTTGTCCTTGAGTTTTGCCAACTTGACTATAAACATGTCTTGGCGAAGCCCTTTTTGGGTTGAATACGTTTGGGGATCGTTGAGGTTCCTGGATCTGAAGATCTGTGATTTTTCCTATGCCTGGG
This sequence comes from Galeopterus variegatus, assembly GCF_000696425.1. Classification (NCBI taxonomy): domain Eukaryota; kingdom Metazoa; phylum Chordata; class Mammalia; order Dermoptera; family Cynocephalidae; genus Galeopterus; species Galeopterus variegatus. Next base: position 127,133 of record NW_007726192.1, on the reverse strand, counting down.
AAGTTTCCTATGCCACTATTTTGTTGAATATGTTTTCAATACAATCTCCTTTTTCTCCCCTTCTGGAA
>NW_007726192.1:49107-127055 GCF_000696425.1 Galeopterus variegatus | reverse complement strand
GAGTTTGAGATTTATTAACTTTTGGTGGTGTACTTTCTAGGTTTTTTGTATTTCTGGTATCTTTTTTTTTGATGTTTATTCATTTTGGCAGGGGGTTTCACAGTGCCCAGGGTTTTTTTTATGTTTATTCATTTTGGCAGGGGGTTTCACAGTGCCCAGGGTTTTTTTTATGTTTATTCATTTTGGCAGGGGGTTTCACAGTGCCCAGGGTTTTTTTTATGTTTATTCATTTTGGCAGGGGGTTTCACAGTGCCCAGGGTTTTTTTTATGTTTATTCATTTTGGCAGGGGGTTTCACAGTGCCCAGGGTTTTTTTTATGTTTATTCATTTTGGCAGGGGGTTTCACAGTGCCCAGGGTTTTTTTTATGTTTATTCATTTTGGCAGGGGGTTTCACAGTGCCCAGGGTTTTTTTTATGTTTATTCATTTTGGCAGGGGGTTTCACAGTGCCCAGGTTTGACCCTATTGGCTCAGTTGGCCTCTAGTGACTTGTGTGTGTGGTTGCCTCAAGTCTTGGGCCTCTCTGGGGAGGCTCCTCTCTGGTCAGGACTCTGCTGGGCTGCTGGATCACAGGATGGTACCGCAGGTTGTGTGGCCTCTTTTCGGCTTCTACTTCCCGTGTAGATTTTCTCTCTGTTCCATGTGCTCTGATGCTGGCTGCTGGATCCCGCTGTGGTGGCCCCACAGGTTGTGTGTTATCTGCCGAGTATGCACACTAGGTGGGGCTGTTGGATCTTACCGGGGCGGCCCGCAAGGTGTGTTTTATTTCCTGCTGAGTCTCCCCCTCCATAACCGGACACCTCCCCTCTCTGAGCTGGGGTGTGTCTACTGCAAACCCGTCTATCAGCCGTGTCCTCGAACGCCCGCTCAGCTCAGCCCCACCCAGGAATACTTTCAGGTTTCTCCTGGACGCAGTCTACCTGTCACTCTGGGTGGCTTTGTAGCACTGAGTGGGGGTTTCTCAGCGTGAGCTCCTCGGAGGAGGAGCCCGCAGCACACAGTTCCTCTTTGAATCCCCCCGGCACGGACTGACTCCCGTACCCACCCGTATTCAGCTCTCCGGCACGCTCAAGTGAGCTCGGGAGCGTTTCGACCACACTTTTCCTAACCAGAAATCAGCTAGGTGTTTTTCCGAACTGGTGGCCGCAGAGGTGGTATCTGCCTCCCGGCAACAGGAGGTTTACTGGGGGCGGAGCCCCGGGTGCGGTGGAGTAACAATTGGCCCGGCCCGCTTTTCCCTGTCTTCTGACGCTGACCAGGGGCTCCCCACGTCACCAGCCCCACCATAGAACCATGGAGGGAGTGGGATGGGAGGCTGGCCCACAGGCCCTGGAAGGCCCTGCGCCAGGTCAAGCAAGTGGCAGGGCTCAGTGAGGAGCCGAGCCAGGTGAGGGAGGTAGACCTGGCCGAACCGGCCGGCTCCGCCCCCACCCAAGAAAATGGAGGCAGCCCTGGGGTTGGTGGCTGGTCTGGTGTGGCAGGTGGAAGCTGGATGGGGGTCTGCCTCGTACGCAGGGCTGGGCTGTGGGTCACTCACAGAGCTGGACAGTCCGGGCAGCTCTCTCTCCGTTTCTGCTTTGGCGTGGACCCCGTCATTGGTCTCTGGTCTCTGCCGCCTGGGGCTGCTTACTCAGTTGGCGGCGCGGCTCGAGCGCTCTCAGGAATCTTCTTTTGTGTCGGCCCTAAACTTTGAGTCTGCAGTTGCTTTTTTTTTATAGTTGTAGATTAGTTGTTCAAAGACTTATTCATTTTTTGCTGCTCTTGGAAATGCAGATAGCACTCTGGCAGCTCGGCACACGCTTCTCAGGCTCACGCTGTCTTCTGGTGCCCCCTCTCCAGACCCGTCGCCATCTTTGGAAACCAGAACTTCTAGCAAGTTATTTTTGCCTATCTCTAAATTTTAACCAAATTTCTTTCAAATGAAAGGTTTTTAAAAAGACATTAGCAAGAGAGGCCTTCTATTACAAGAGATACTTAGAAATCTCAAAACAAGGGCCGGCCCAGCTATTCTTGCACAAATCTGACCACGCTGCTGGTCAGTGTTAAGTCCTCCAAGGCTGGAAAGACTATGAGTGGACTAACAAGTTATTTTTGCCTATCTCTAAATTTTAACCAAATTTCTTTCAAATGAAAGGTTTTAAAAAAGACATTAGCAAGAGAGGCCTTCTATTACAAGAGATACTTAGAAATCTCAAAACAAAAAGATATACTCATCCTTACATATGTTGCAGCAAATTAATAAGAAAGGAATAGTTCGAAATATAGCTTGAATCCACTGACCAGTCTAGAGACCAACACAGTCCTGCTTGGTCCACAGATTGATTACTTGTTCCTTTACCCTTTCATGCACCTCCATGTTACAAAAGGCACATACAGGGCCGGCCCGGTGGCGTACTGGAGAGTGCGCCGCTTGGGAGCGCGACGGTGCTCCCACCAAGGGTTCGGATCCCATGTGGAGACCGGTTCCCGCTCACTGGCTGAGCGCGGTGCGGGCACAACACCGAGGGTTGTGATCCCGTTGCTGGTCCCCAGTACGGGCACGACACAGAGGGTTGCAATCCCGTTACCGGTCAGTAAAAAAGACAAAAGGAAAAAAAAAGGCGCATACAATCTGTCCCCTCAAGCAATCAGAAGAAAATTTACCACAGCTACCATGTTGTTATCAGAAAAATTGTCTGCTAAGGCTGATAAATTGATCGATTATCTGCTTCTTTGACTTTTATTTCCTCTTGTATAAATGTTTTCATCCTAACATTGCCAATACCTAGTCAGTGGCAGAGCTGGGATCTGAACAGCCTGGCACCAGAGTGTGTACACCTGACCACTACCCCATGAACTTCAAAAGCAAATAAGTTCTGTTTTTACTTTAGCTGTACCAACATGGCTGCCTTGGCATAGACCTAAACGAGGAGTCTTTGCTATACCATTTAAAAGTAGGTTGCATACCTCATGATACTTCACACTTCTATGAACAAAGGCATTTTTCTTTATAACCATAACTCTACATAACATGATTCAATAATATCATCTGTATCATTTTACAACTGATACATAACAAACTAGGCCCAAAATTCAATGGCTTAAAAGAACAGGAGTATATTATTGCTTACGAGTCTACCTGAGAGCTGTGTGGTTCTGCCCTAGCTGGGTGGTTCTGCCCTAGCTGGCTTAACTCATGTGTCTGTGGTCAGTTCTGCTGATCTAAGCTAAGTTCTTTCACAAGTTTGGGAGTTGGATGGCTATAAGCTGGTCGGCATGTCCTGAGCTGAGACAATTTAACTTTCCCCTACCGGATCTTTCACCCTCCAGTAAGGTAATCAGGATTTGATCATATAACAATGCCACAGTTCCAAGTGAGTGGAAGCATGCAAGAACTCTTAAGAGTCCTATGCTGGCACACCATCATCTTTGCCACAATCTGGTAGCCAGCCCAGATTCATGGGGTGGAGAAACAGACACTGACTCTTAATGGGGTACCTGCAAAGTCACATTGCAAAGGGCATGTATAAAAGGAAGAACTGTGGGCATTTTGCAATTAATCTGTAATATCACCTAATATTAGAATTTCCATAGTTATCCCAAAACTATCTCTTTTTTGCTGTTGTTACTGGGGTTTTTTTATGTGTGGGTTTTTTTTTTTTTTTTTTTTTTTTTGGGTCCCTATAAAGAGACAGGGTCTTGCTATATTGCCTGGGTAATTAGAACAGGAGTTCTGATCTACCCTGTTTCCAATCTAGGCCAGTTTACCCCTCCTTAGTCAACCTGGTGATTCCCTGCTCCTGGGAGGTCATAATATTGATGCCAAACTTAGTACAGACACCCAACTGGCATAGCATACTACAGCCCAGAACTCCTAGGCTCAAGTGACCCTCCTGCCACAGCCTCCTGAGTAGCTAGGACTACAGGCACATGCCACTATGCCCAGCCTTTCCTCCTTTCTTACCTTCTTTTCTTGAGAGGAAATAAGATCAAATCAAGGTTCACAAATCACATGGTTTGTGTAATGCCTGCCATGATTAATTTCCTTTAATTTAGAACAGCCCCCTACTTTTGTTTCTTTTATGACACTGACATTTCATGACATTCAGTTGCTCAAACGAAACTTAATTGACTAGATTTTAATGTCTCTAAATATTCATTTTACAGTATGTATAATAAAACCTAAATATAAAATTATGTCTTTTACGTATACGTAAAATCATCTAACTATGGTGCACTATATATTTAGTATGTTCTAGACAGTAATATCTTTGAGGGCCTAAGTTAGAATTTCCATATATTCTTCAATTTCCTTTTTTTCCACAGAAAGAATTTATACCAATATGCATATTTCAAACTCCCATGTGAAGCTATCCCTGGTTGTCCCAAGCAAGTAGTGTTAGCCACCTTTCCTCTCTGCTGCCTGTACTTATGTGGCACCATTGCCAGGGAACGTTTTTAATACTGCATGTGCAGCCTGACTTTCCCCAGACCATTGCAGCCGCATGTAAAACTGGACTCATTTTGACTTTGTAAAAAGTCTCTGGTTCTCACTTCTACCAACCACTGCAGAATTCTAGCCCTCAAAGACTTATTCAGTACTGGGGAGTCATATTTCACAAGTGTTTACAAAGGAGTCCTTCGGCTATTTTGTGACATCCACCATTTCCTCCTCTTTTCCTCCAGCCTAGACCCACTTTCTCTGTGTCCACTCTTTTTTTTTTTTTTAATTACCATAAGCCCTGTAACTACTTAGCTATTCTTCCATATTTCCTCTCTCCCAACTGTGAAAGGAGATGTTATTTTCCTGCTTTTTCTCATTAAAACTTATGAAATACACAGACAAACATTTCACAGTGAGTTACTACAGAAAATAGACAGGATTAGAAAAGAATAAAAAACAGTGGAGAGATGACAAAACTTCACAAAAGTTTTAGAAAAAAGTATTGGGACATTATTCAAGACTCTTTCTGAAATGCAAATAGTTGAAAGTCTCCTTCAAAGCTCCTTCCCCTACCTCTGTCCAGAAAAAACATTCCCAACAGCTGAAATTCTTACTTATTCATTAGTAAATTTTTAAAAATTCACACACAGGTCCTTAATTCTAATGGTTTGCTTTTCCTTTCATTTCAAATGTAATCAATTCTTCCACTAGGACTCCATAATGTGGGAAGCACAGTAAACACAGGTTAAGTCACTCAGAGTGAAGGTACTGTTCTGTCACAAGGAAGGTAGGCAAATATAAGTACCTCAGTTTCCCTTTTTGAAAAGTGAGGTAACTGGCTATATGGTAGCTAAGACCCTTCTCTGTTTCTAAAATTCTATGATTCTTACTTGTACCCAGAAGGTGTTCAATAACAATCTGCTCAATTAAAGATTGTATTATCAAACAAATAGGTGGGGAAAGATTTGAGAGCTGGGTTATATACACCTTAATCAACATTTAGGACATGGAGCAGGGGAGGGGAGGCAAGATGGCCAATGGAAGGAGACATTGTTCATCTCTCCCACAAGAACAGAGAATATATCAAATGTGCAAGTGCACTTGGATGAGAAAAACTAAAGAAAGGAGAAGGAACACATCGAGGGAGTAGTAGAGACTTTGGTGAGTGCAGACACTCAGAACTCATCTCTCCCACAAGAACAGAGAATATATCAAATGTGCAAGTGCACTTGGATGAGAAAAACAAAAGAAAGGAGAAGGAACACATCGAGGGAGTAGTAGAGACTTTGGTGAGTGCAGACACTCAGAATAGTCACAAAGAGAACAGAAAATTTCTCCTCAGCCTACACCACACCATCTCCCACTCCAGAGTGGTGGGGACTCAGGATGAATTTCAGACCAGAGGAAGGTGAGCAGACCTGCGACCCAACCCATGGGGAAGTCTGCACTGCCCCTGTGGCTGTACATTCAGTTTCAGGAACTGCTGTGGTCTGTGTTGGCCTGGAGAAGGACCCACCACTTGGGTCCCAGATTGCTATGGCAAGCTCAGGACTGGGATTGGCCCTTGGCTTCGCCCCCTGTGCCCTGGGAATACATGGTTCAGGACATCAAGGATGCTACACTCAGGACAGAGGGAGTTGTTGCATACTCCCTGTAGACCCAGAAGGCACCTTATTTGGGTCTGGCGCCACAGCCAGTGGCCCCAGCTATGTTGGCGGTATGCACATACAATACTTACAGCCATGAGGTGGGGGAAGAGAATGCACATACTTACATCAGGTGCAGCCTCTGCAGCCAGATGCCTGGTGCAGGTAACTCCTGGCAGCAAACGCATCTGAACCAGCCCTAGGAGGGCCACATGCTAAACCGCCCTTACCCCCACATCCCAGACTTCTGTAGTGGTTGCAAATTTCAGATCACCCCAACACCCAAGACCACATCTCTCTGTACCCCACAGAGGATTCACTCCCCCGTAGCCACATCACTGCACTGGATTTCCCATACCCACAGCCACAAGGCTCCTGCACTCTGGGAACAGGAGGTCAAGTGCAGAGAGGGTGCCACACTCGGGAAGGAGGAGGTTAACACACGCACTTTCCAGAGTAAGAAAACTGCCTAACTGAAGCACCTAGCCACTGCTGGCAACTCCACATTCACTGCTGCAATTCATGCAGCCAAAGAGGTAGTGGAGGACTCATATGCCTCTCTCAGACACAGACACACACACCTGCAGCACCAACAAGCCCACCCAGAGCTGCCTGCCCCAGCAAGGGGGCTTCAGAGGAATTTGGCATCTCTATTGGGGGCACAGCAGCCCACCCACAGCCCCAGCAATTCCATTCAGGTCAGCCCACCCCAGCAGAGGAGATCCAGAGTGTTCCAGTATTGCTTTTAGGATCACAGGGGCCCATCCAAACCACATCAGACTTGCCCAGAGTGGCCACTCCAGCTGAATAGAGGGCCCCAGCATTCTTCTCGGGGACAAAGGATCTCACCAAAAACTGCAAACATCTGAACCAGAGTACCCCGCTTCAATGGCGTTGCTGGAGACCATCCTAGTGTCCCTCCTGAAAATAAAAAACCACATACACAAATCCACGCACTGACCTCACTGAGCAAGACCTGCTTCAACAGCAAAGCTACAGAACACCACAGTGCTTCCCTTGGGGGTAGAGGCTCTACCCAGAGACCCAGGAATGCCTTTGAGTCATACACTCCAGCTGAGGGGCCACTAAGCATCTCCCATTATCCCCCTCACAGCCTAAAATCCTAATCTCAATCCCCAGGATTCCCACCGAAGGTCATCCATTTAAGCTGAAGACCTTCAGACCACTCCAGAGCACCTATCAGGGACAAACAGGTCACTAGTTGGGATTCCAACAAGCCTGCCTGGGGTCACCCCAACCAGCAAAAGAATGACAGAGAATCCAGGCATTTCTACTCAAGAACCAAAGATCTCACCCATGACCTTGATGACCCAACCTAGTGCCACTCACTTCAGTAATGAACTACTGACTGCCCCAGTGCCTAGGTCACAGAGGCACTCACAGAAACTCCAATGCTTAACACAGCTGAAGTAACCACACAGAAACTATGCTACTGAGTACATCTGGAACCAAAACTAAAACACCGCACCCAGTGGTCACTATAAAACACCTCTACAGTCTGGAGTTTCTCTCCCCAAATGCCACTACAACGTAATAAAAGAAGCAACTCCATCAAATGACCACAATCAATATAAGGATATTAGAAATATAAAAAAAAACAAGAAAATATGATACCAACAAAGGAAGAAAATAATTCTCAAGTACCAGACCCCAAACAGCAGGAGACCTTTGAAATGACTGAAAAGGAATTCCAAGCAACAATCTTAAGGAAACTCAATGATACACAAGAAGACTCAGTTAGACAACACAACAAAATGAAAAAAACAATCCAGGATACAAAGGATGAAATTTATAAAGAGATAAACAGTTTTAAAAAGAAGGTAGTAGAACTCATGGAACTGAAGGATTCATTCAGCAAAATAAAAAATACAACCGAGAGCTAAAGCAGCAGGCTAGAATAAGCAGAAGAAAGAATTTCTGACCTTACAGATAAGACTTTCTGAAAAACGCTATGTGGACAATAAAAAAGAATTTTAAAGAACGAAGAAAACCTGTGAGAGCTCTCAGACAACTGTAAGTGTACAAATATCCAAATTATGGGTGTTCTTGAAAGGAATGAGAAAGGAAACGATATGAAAAACCTGTTCAATGAAATAACAGCATAAAAGTTCTCAGGTACTGGGAGAAATATGAACCTCCAGATCCAACGGGCTCAAAGATCCCAAATCAGATTCAATTCAAAAAGGTCCTCTCCAAGATACATTACAGTCAAAATGGCAAAACTCAAAGAAAGAGAATCCTAAAAACGGCAAGAGAAAAGCGTCAAGTCATTTGTAAGGGAGCCCCCATCAGACTAACAAAAGATTTCTCAGCAGAAACCTTACAGGTCAGGAGAGAATGGAATGATATATTCAAAGTTCGGAAAGAAAAAACTGCCAGCCAAGAATACTATACTCAGCAAGGCTATACTTCAAAAATGAAGGGCAAATAGTGTATTTCCCAGACAAGTAAAAACTACAGGAGTTCACCTCCACACAAGTGGCTCTACAAGAAATCATCAAGCAAGTCTTGCATCTGAAACCCAGGAAATGATAATCACCACCATGAATACATGAGATAGAACAAAACCCACTAGCACAGCAGATATGCAATTGAGGAAGAGAAAGAAACTAAATCTTACCACCTCAAAAAAACCAACAAACACCAAAGACAAACATTTAAAGGGGAAAAAAGGACAAAAGATGTTGAAAACAACCACATAAAAATCAATAAAATGCCAGGAGTAAGACAATACCTTTCAATAACAACCCTAAATGTACATGGATTGAATCCCCCACTCAAAAGACATAAACTGGCTGGATGGATTAAAAAATAAGCCCCAACTATATACTGTCTACAAGAAACCCACCTCATCTGTAAAGACTCACACAGACTGATACTGAAGAATTGGAAAAAGATATACCATGCAAATGGAGACCAAAAACAAGCAGGAGTAACTATTCTTATATCCAATAAAACAGTCTTTAAACCAAACACTAGAAAAAGAAACAAAAATGTCAGTATATAATGATAAAGGGATCTATCAAGCAAGAAGATATAACAATCACAAATATATATGTACCCAACATTGGAGCACCCAGATATATAAAGCAAACACTATTAGACCTAAAGAAAGTGACACATCCCCATTATAATAATAGCTGGGGACCTGAACACTCTTCTCTCAGCACTGGATAGATCATCTAGGCAACAAATCAAGATTTAAACTACAATTTAGACCAAGAGGACCTGGAAGATATCTACAGAACATTTCATCCAACAAGCACAGAATACACATTCTTCTCATCAGCACATGGAACATTCTCTAGGACAGACCACATGCTAGATCACAAATCAACACATTTTTTAAAATTGAAATCATTTCACATATCTTTTCAGACCACAATGGATTAAAATGAAAAATAAAAAACAAGTGTAATTCTAGAAACCGTACAAACACATGGAAATTAAACAACATGCTCCTGAACGACTTATGGGTCAAAGAAGAAATTAAACAAGAAATAAAAATATTACTTGAAACTAATAAAAATAAAGACACATCATGCCAAAACCTATGGGATACTGCAAAAGCAGTAGTAAGAGGGAAGTTTATTGCAATAAATGCTTACATCAAATCTATATTGACTCCAAATAAACAACTTAAAGTTACATATCATAGAACTAGAAAAACAAGAACCCACACACACCAAAATTAGTAGATGGGAAGAAATAATTAAGATTAGAGCATAACTAAATAAAATAGAGGACAAAAAAAAAAAGATTCAAAAGATCAAAGAAACAAAAAGTTGGCTTTCTGAAAAGATAAAATATACAAACCATTAGTTAGTCTAACTATAAAAAGGAGAAGACACAAATAACAAAAATCAGAAATGAAAAAGGAGATATTACAACTGATACCACAGAAATACAAAGAATGTTATAACTTTACACCAACAAATTTGAAAACCTGGAAGAAATGGATAAATTCCTGGAAACATGAAAACTACCAAGATTGAACCAAGAAGAAATAGAAAACCTGAACACACCAATAAGAATATAAGAAGCAACAAGACTGAAGCAGTAATCAGCTGTCTCCCAACAAAGAAAAGCCCAGGACTGGATAGCTTCACTGTTGAATTCTACCAAACCTTTAGAAAAGAATTAATACCAATCCTTTCCACACTATTCCAAAAAATTGAAACAGAAGCCATTCTCCCAAACATCTTATGAGGCCAGCATCACCTGATTCAAAAGCCAGACATAGACAACAAAAAAAGAAAACTACAGGCCAATATCCTTGATGAACAAAGACATAAAAATCCTCAACAAAATATTAGCTAACAGAATACAACAGCACATGAAAAAGACTATATATCACGATCAAGTGGGATTCATCCCAGGGATGCAAGGATGAGTCAACATACACAAATCAATAATGGACTATACCACATCAACAAAATCAAGGACAAGAACTATATGATCATCTCAATAGATGTGGAAAAAGATTTCCACAAAATTCAACATCCTTTCATGATAAAGACTCTCAACAAATGTAGGTATAGAAGGAAAGTATCGCAATACAATAAAAACATATATGACAAACCCACCACCAATATCATCCTGAATGGGGAAAAGCAGAAAGTTTTTCCATGAAGAACAGGAACAAGACAAGGATACCCACTCTCAACACTCCTATTTAACACAGCATTGGAAGTACTAGCCAGAGCAATCAGGCAAGAGAAAGAAATAAAGGGCATCAAATTGGAAAAGACAAAGTCAAATTTCCCTGCTTGCAGATGACATGATCCTATACATAGAAAAACCTAAAAACTCTAACAAAAAACTCCTAGAGTTGATAAACAAATTTAGTAAAGATACAGGATACAAAAATCAATAAACAATGATCAGTAGTGTTTTTATATACTAACAATGAACTAGCAGAAAAAGAAATCAAGAAAGTGAGCCAACTTACAATAGCTACCAAAGAAAATACACCTAGGCCTAAATTTTAACGAAGGAAGTGATGGGCCTGTACAGTTAAAACTACAAATCACTGCTGAAAGAAATGAAAGAGGACACAAAAAGATGGAAAGACATTCCATGTTCATGGATTAAAAGAATTAACATCGTGAAAATGTCCATACTACCCAAAGCAATCCACAGATTCAATGCAATCCCCATCAAAATACCAATAACATTCTTCACAGAAACAGAATAAACAATCCTAACATTCATATGAAACAACAAAAGACCCTGAATAGCCAAAGCAATCATGAGCAAAAAAATAAAGCCAGAGACATTACACTACTTGATGTCAAATTAAACTACAGACCTATAGCAACCAAAACAGCATGGTACTGGCATAAAATCAGACATATGGAACAATGGAAGAGAACAGAGAACCCAGATATCAACCCATGTACTTACAGCCAACTCATCTTTGACAAAGGCACCAAGAACATACAATGGGGAAAGGACAGTCTCGTCAATAAATGGTGCTGGGAAAACTGGATATCCATATGTAAAGAATGAAACTAGACCCATATCTCTTGCCATATACCGAAATTAACTCAAAATGGATTAAAGACTTCAATATAAGATCTGAAACTATAAAACTCCTAGAAGAAAACATAGGGGAAACACTTCAGGATGTAGGACTGGGCAAAGAATTTATGAATAAGACCCCCAAAAACATAGGCAACAAAAGAAAAAATAAACCAACAGGATTATATCAAAAGTAAGAGTCAACAGGGTAAAAAGACAACCTACAGAATGGGAGAAAAAATTTGCAAACTATACACCTGACAAGGGATTAATATCCAGAATATACAAGGAACTCAAACAACGTAACAGTAAATAAAATAAACACTCCAATTTTAAAATAGGCAAATGAGCTGAAAAGACATTTCTCAAAGGAAGACATACAAATGGCCAACAGGTACATGGAAAAAGGCTCAATGTTCCTAATCATCATGGAAATGTGAATCAAAACCACACTGAGATATCTCACCCCAGTTAGATTGGCCATTACCAGAAAGACAGAACAAATGCTGGCGAGGATACAGAGAAAAGGGAATTCTTCTACCCTGTTAGTGGGACTATAAATTAGTACAGCCATTACACAAAACAGTATGGAAGTTTCTCAAACAACTACAGATACAAATACCATACAATCCAGCAATCCAACTACTGGGTATAATACCCAAAGGAATGGAAATCACCGTGTCAAATGGATACCTGCTCTCCCATGTTTAGTGCAGCTCTATCTACAACAGCTAAGAGTTGAAACCAACCTAGATGTCCATCGTCAGACCACTGGATAAGGATAATGTGGTATACATACAATGGAATACTCTTCTGCCATAAAAAGGAATGAACTTCTGCCACTCACAGCAACATGGATGAGCTTAGAGAAATTTGTGTTAAGTAAAATAAGCCAGGTACAGAAAGAGAAATATTGCATGTCCTCACTCATAAGTGAGAGCTAAAAAAGAAAAGAAGAAACAAACAAACAAACAACCACAATATTACATTGAACTTGCAGAAGAAGAGAAAAGAACTATGGTTGTAGAGGTGGGAAAGACGGGGGAGGAGGAGGAGGAGGAGGGAGAAACTGGGTAATGGACACAAAGAATAATTACGTTTTGTAGTGATGAATATGCTAATAATCCTGATTTGATCATCACATATTGTACACAAATACTGATAGCCAACTCTGTACCCTACAAATATGCATAATCAATTATGTTTCCATTAAAAAAGAAACATTTAGTACCTAAAAAATAAAGTATCTAAGAAAAACTTAGTATCTAATAAATTCTTAACATATTAAGAGGATTTTTAAAAAAGAAAATATCAAAACATATAACATAGATTACAAAGAGTGAGAAGATATCAGTTATATCGTCATCATTACAAAAGCCATCATGAAGCACCTTTCCACTCTACAGTCTAGGTAGGAACTGCTTTTGAAAACTCAACTTAAAATTATGTAAAAGGAGGGCCAACCCTGTGGCTCACTCAGGAGAGTGAGGCGCTGGGAATGCAGCGGCACTCCTGCCGTGGGTTCAGATCCTATATGGGGATGGCCGGTGCGCTCACTGGCTGAGCGCGGTGCGCACGACACGACACCAAGCCAAGGGTTGTGATCCCCTTACCGGTCACAAAGAAAAAAAAAATTATGTAAAAGGAAACATAAAAAAATTATGTGAAATGTTAGCCAAATCTAACAATTTTAGCTGTTAGAGTAATTTCAGTAGAAAATGGATGTCATATCAACTGCAGGATAAGTCCAGATTTTAGGATTTCAAGAAAGCTGATATTCTTAATTATGAAAAGCAGGGAAGTTCACAGATTTATAGCCAAACATCTTATTATTTACCAAGTGTATTTTTTCTGGGTCTGAGTCTTTAAATATGTCATTTTAAAGTTTTATTCTGTATCTTTACATTACAATCAACTGTCATGTATCTGCCAATTATAAATCTCATCAGTATTCCAGGTAGGCTTGTGTCTAAGTTTTAGATGGCAAAAAGAAAACAGAATCATTCCAAACTTTCGTAATCTGCCAACATCTTAACGTAAATGAATCAAAAAAAAATAAAGAATAGTTGCTACTATTCATTTTTCATAATGAAGCATGGAGTAGATAAAAAGTCATGAACCTTTTTCTACTGAAATCTCAAACCACACCACAGAAATTTGAAGCCAGATCTACCATCCATTTAATGTGATCACTAAAAATAAGACAGAATTTTTGGACCTCAGGGCAAAGATAATCTAGGGGAGGAAGCTAATTCTGAATAACTTATGTCATTCCTGTGTTCAACACATATCCTCACTGGGAAGAAACTGGACAAGGATAAGTGATTTGCTAATGTATCTTAGCATCAGAAAGACTAGCTAAAGGGATAATAGGTAGACTGTCTCAAACAACAAGGGACCCTGAATATCCTATTATTTGGCACATTCTCATGCATATGTTTCTACATGTATACAAGTCCTAAGTTCCTCCCATTTGTTCCCTTCTGTTAGAGCTGTAATAACAAAGTGTCACAGACTGGGTGGCTTAAACCACAGAAATTTATTTTCTCACAATTCTGGAGGCTAGAAGGCCAAGATCAAGGCATCAGCAGGTTTGGTTTCTGCAAGGCCTTTCTCTTTGGCTTGCAGATGGCCATGTTCTCGTTGTGTCCTCACATGGCCTTTTCTCTGTGCACGTGCATCCCTGGTGTCTCTTCATCTTCTTATAAGGACACCAGTCATATTGGATTAAGGCCCACCCGCACAGCCTCATAATCATCTCTTTAAAGACCTTAACTCCAAATAAAGTCACATTCTGAGGTACCAGAGTTAGAGTTTCAACATACAAATGTTGGGGAACACATTTAGCCCATAACACCCTCACCTCCCTGAAATGTCATGACAAAAACTCATAAAAATCAAGGTATATAACAAGAATAGCAGTGGAAAAATTAGAAATGGCATAAACATCAAAAAATTCCTCATTAAGTCAAAGATGTAAACATGACAATAAAATGGATGCAGAGCAGTTATAATAAATCTGAACCAACCCTGAGATACAAATTCCTGAGTAAGCAATGAAAAACCCTTCAAACAATGGAAGCACCTCATCTACTCACCAGTATCTACTGGCAGAACTATATGCTGAGTTGGAATTTGCTTAGTACAAATCCTTAGTACTTGCTGTACTAAGTACTCAGACACATTAGTGTCATTTGTCTCACTCTGTACACTACTACAATTCAAATTATAAAATGGCTCCTCATCAGATCATATAAATTCACAAGTAGAACTGACTTCCTTTGTATAAGTAAGCATTTTTATCTTCATTACTATCTGATTTTCATTAATATTTACTTCCAAGTAAAATGTAGTAAGTTTTGCTTTATTATCTATTTTTCATTCTGAAAAACTTGGGAAAACCAAAAAGATTTCCATCTTGCCCTCCTCCTCTTTTCATTTCATTCTTAAATTGGATTGATCTCATGTTCATGTTTCATACTGAATCTCCTGGAATTGAAAAGTTAAGGTATTAGCATTTCCAACTCACACTTACAAGACACACTGTTTGGAAAATATAAGGAAATGGTCAGGGCCACTCAGATGTTCAGAATCTTGCTACGCATTTGATGTAAACAGGCACATGCGCCCAGGTGCTCCTTGGTTATTGTCTAATGTAATTGCACACGTGCACCCTGGTGTCCTGGGTTATAGACTTAAGTATAAAGGATGAGTGGCTCTGCTCTACGCCACTCCCCCAGCCCCTGGAATACCCCCGGCAGGCCACACAGAGGCCCCTACTGCTGCTGGAGGCTGTTGCTGCAAGCTGTTGCTGCCAGTGCCTCCGGGATGCCCTGAGAGGCCACCGCTGCTGCTGCTTCTACTGCTGCTGATGACTGAGCTCATGTGGTCTGCCAATGGCTCTCAGGATCTTTCCCAATTACCTAGTGTGGACCTGCATGTGAGGGGTCTGGTGACCCAGCCTGGCATGTGAGGGGTTTGTAACCCAGACTGTACAATGGATTTGAAGGGTTTGAGCCCTAGCCCTGACAATACAAATGGAAACTTAGTATAACTAAAATAATGAAATATTTTGCCTTTAGTTATGAAATGCCTGGCCATACAATTAGCGTAGCTATTGCCTCAACCTGAAAACTGGTGTAGTCATGTAGCTTTACACACAACTACAATTTAATTCAGTGAACATGAGGCCAGAACAAAACAGTGAATGCCACCTTGGCCTCCACTGGAATAGTTTCTCACAGATGCCATTTCTCACTCCTACTGTATCTAAAATAGTTCACAGTATATGCTGCTCACATGAATGTCTGGCATTGGTCTGGTCAGGGCTCCCATTCTATTCTAGTACTACTTACGGTCACAGCCTGGCAAACATTCACAATGTGCATTAAGCACTAAGTGCATAACGCTGTGAAGATACAGGAGGTGCTGAGGTGAATAACTTATACAGAGGCTATCTACACCGAAATATATTTCAGTTGTCCAAAATGAGGAGAAGGAGGAAGAGATAGAAAGCAGGAATTAGAAGAAGAGGAGGATATTACCATTACAAACGTGATGGAGCCTTCTGAAACGACCTTACAAAGCCTAAATAAGCCTTAATAAAATCTCCAAGAGAGTGACAAGTTTGTAAGATGTTCAGTTGATATTTATCTCTGTCATGCTCACCAACATAGAAGAGAATGAGATAAGGCCATGAAAAGCAGAATGGCCTTTTGAGATATAAAACACACTAAAAAATATAGAGCAGATTTGCCCAAAGGCCCTCACTGAATCACAGTAATATTTCTTAATCTGGGATGAATTTCATAGTATTAGATCTTACAGAATTATGGTTATACCTGGTCAGATGCCAGTTATTCCTAACAATCTACACAATTTACAAGTATGAAGGAAAGTAACCAATAAATCATGGCAGGACAGAGTAGAGACACGCCCCAGAGAGACTGTTCATAAATATTCAGGCTGGACGGGCACTAGTAGTTAATGAACCCACAATAAGCTGAGGACAGCTTAACCACCCTACCAGCCAGCATGCTATACCTGGAACTTTGCAGTTTACAAAAACCAGCACACCCTCACATTAGGAGGGAAAAAAGTGCAGATGAGCACTATACGACCTTCCACCCGTGATGCTAGACTAGAAAGGACAATGTTAAGGGGAAAATGACCCCACTGTGAATGAACAAAAGCTTCGGAAACTCGGGGATGCATGACAGGAAGCTGATGCAACCTCGCATCAGCCTATTAGGCCTTAATTACCCTAGATCCTCCCCCAAGGCCAAATATTCCTCCTCTTAGGATAGAGAAACACCCCAGTCCCCAAAAAACAGCATATAAACCCTCCCCCTAAGAATCCAGGGGCATTCCTCACTCACAGGGATGCTCAAGCACCCTTCTGCACATACTTTTCCTTTACAATAAAGTCCTACTCTTTAAATGTTCCATCTGTCTGTCCCTCTTCCTTTTTCTTTTTTTTTTTTTTTTGTCTTTTTCCGTGTCCGGCAACGGATCGCAACCCTCAGTGTCGCCCCCATACCGGACCGGGACCGGCAACGGGATCGCAACCCTCGGTGCTGCTCCCGCGCCTCACTCAGCCAGTGAGCGGGAACCGGTCTGTATGTGGGATCCGAACCCTCGGCGGGAGCGCCGCCGCACTTCCCAAGCGGCGCACTGTAGCAGTGCGCCACCGGGCTGGCCCCCCTCTTCCTTTTTCTTTCGCTGAGTAGGTGCTCCCCACAATGTGTATGCTACTCGGTCCTGTAAAAGATCTTTCTCCACAGCTTGCCCAAGAACCTGGAACTGTCATTCAACAACAGTTACTCTTTCCCTCCCCGGAACCTGCTGTAGGGAAAATACAGGAAAATGGTCAGGGCCCCTCAGATGTTCAGAATCTTGCCGAGCATTTGCTGTAAATAGCCACATGCGCCCAGGGGTTCCTTGGTTACTATCTAATGTAATTGTTTATGGGCACCCAGGTGTCCTGGGTTATGGACCTACGTATAAAGGACTAACAGCTCTGATAGATGGCACTTCTCGGGACGCCCCAAGAGGTCACTGCCACTGCTGCCTCTGCTGCTACTGTTGCAGGGAGCTGCTGCTGAGGACTGACCGCCTGTCATTTGCCAGTGGCTACTGGGATCTTTCCCAATTACCTAGTGTGGAACTGCATGTGAAGGGTTTCTGACCCAGTCTGTACAATGGGCTTGTGGAGTCTGTGAGCCCTAGCTCTAGCAATACACCTACTTAGAATATTTTATAGTGTCAGTCACATAAAAAATATTCATTTAACAATCACACTGAAGTATAATCAAAGTACTACCAATCTTACTTTGTTTATCCTGTTAAAATTAAAATCTTTTTACCCTAATATCTTAAGGTAAAAAAACAAAAACATCAATCTTGGACCTTAAAATAAGGTCCTAATTGCCTTATTTTAAACAATGGATGCTTTTGATCTCCAAGGATAATAAATACACTATCCCTAAACTATTAGAGTAGATAGCCAGCAATTATTTTTAACTATTGGTAACAACATCACATTCTTTCACTGAAAAAAACTTTCAAGTACATTTTATTCAAACTATTCTATGTTGGGTTATATCTACAGGCCCCTAGATCCCATTCCTGTGCTCCTTTGTCTCTTCTTCCCACTTCTTATGTTCATGTGTCCAGGTCCATTCACTTTTCCTTCATGGGAAAACTCAACCCTGATGCAATATGAGTACACTTAAACTTACAACACAAATACTTTCCTGAAAATTTTTGTTATACAAAACATTTTCTTCTCAATTGCTTCTGCTTCTAAAATTTCTCATAAATTTATTAAATGTACATTCTCAGAAAAAACTCTGAGAAACTGTATTCAAACATAAAGCAAACCTTGGAAAATAATTTCTGTATTCCCTGGATTTGGATTTTAATTCAAATTGTTAGATGATCTCAGAGGTTCCATTAGATTTTATAACCATAGCCATAAACAAAAACCTATCTTCTAGAGAAACAGGGAACTTGGACTTGGGTGTCAATTAACAGAGAATGAGGGAAAGGTGCCTTTTTTAATGGAGCCAGCATAATCTTGGTTCCAAAATCAAACAGAAATAATACAAGAAAAAAAATCGTCTTTCACTTGTCAATATAAAATTGAAATTCTAAGTAAAATACAAGTTTCCTAATTAGAGCAGATATTTTTAAAAATCAAGTCCAGTTTACTGCAGGAATGAAAGAATGGCTTAATATCAGAATATGTATTAATGTACTTCTCTACATTAATGGATCAAAGAAAAAAGAAAGCATTTGATAAAGTTCAACAGCTATAATAAAATTAGAAATAGAATAAAATTTCCTTATTTTAACAAAGTTATATACCAAATTCATCATCCTTAAATAAAAAATTTTTTAAGTATAAGGTATATGTGAGGATTAGAAGGGAAGTGACAAAACTGCTTTTATTTGGTAGCTATTTTCCCTGTTATCTGCTTTCTTTAGAAAGAAGGGATATCCATATAGCTTACCTAAAGGAAACATCACATTGCTAAGAAACTATGGGAATAGGAATACAATGAAACCCAGTCCTATCTACGCTGAAGAGAACTTGAAAATAAATGAGATTGACCTATGATTTAACCCAGCACACTGTTTTTTTTTTTTTTTTCCTTGTTTAGTTTTTGCTTAGAAATGTGAGGGAGACCCACACAAACTCCCAAATTGGTAAGAGCAACTGAGGAAACATTCCTAGGCCTGTATATCATATACCCCCGGCTGTATCAGATTACTCCTGCAGCATAGCCAGAATGGCTCCTTGCCTCAAAAAACAATTAGGGTTGCCTGGAAACTGTAAAGAACACCCCCCCACACACTTTTTTTTAAAGAAAATGTAATTTTATTAATATTACTTTTTTACATTCTAGGATGTTGTTGCAAAGCAGTTGGGAGGGAGGGGGAGAGGTGAAAGGGGAAGGAAATGTGATGGAAGGAGGAGGGGTGGGATTAAGGCCTGTGTCACCACCCTCATTCCCACAGGGGAGACTGGGGGGGCTTCCAGCGGTGGCTTGGTCATTGCCAGGCTGAAGACCCACACCTAATGGACCTTTCATGACCCTCATCACAGTAAAACAATGTGGTAGCATCATCTCTGGGTGCCCTACAGGAGAACTTCAAAGCAAAGGAAATTCATCCTTCCATTGGAGAGAACACTACAAACTGTTCTTTATAAGGTGAGTTCTTGTATTCGTTCCTTATATGAAGGGATTTGTGTCCTGTGCCTGCATTTGTAAGTCAATCACCATCACCTATGTGAGAACTACTCACAAGTGTGTACATCCACTCACACTGGGTTCACATCCTGGCTCAGCCACCTAGAATCATGTGTCCTTGGGAAAGACACAATCAGTTTCTTCATTTGGAATACGTAATAACATTACTAACTATCCCCCTGCCATGAGGAAACATAAGATAAAGTACTTAGCACATGTAAAGTGTATTGCACAGTACTGGCTCATAGTAAGTACTTAATAAATGTTGACTATTATTAGCTATGATCCCAAAGTTATCTTATTGGAAAATGTTAACATCCCATAAAGAGACCATTCCTATTGACTTTTCAATAACATTATGGCACAGATTTAGTACTTATCAATGGCTTGCCTTGTCATTACATTAAAATCCTCACTCTTTATATCTTAGCCTTCAACACCTTAAATGATTGGTCCCTGACTTTCTCTCCAAACTCATTTCCTGTTATTCTCATCTTTCCTATCAATCTAAAAAATGTCAACTACTGGTTTGTCTTTCCCTCAAATATGCCATAATGCCATATTGCAGTCCCATCTCAAATATGCTACCACTTTGGCCTGGAAAGCTCTTTCCCCTGAGGCTACCTCCTTTTTATGATTTAAGTTTCACCCAAAAGGTCACTTCCTCAGAGGTTTTCTCTTACTGCTCTACATGCAACCTTCTATTCTCTGCCTAACCTTTTGCTTTATTTAAGCTTTATTTTAACTTTATCCTTAACTCATTACTACATAAAACTGTATTATTTATTTTATTGATATTTAAGGTAAAGACTGTAAAGTCTGTCTCCCAGCACTCACCTCTACTGGAATGTTAGCCCCATGAAGGCAGAGACTTAGATCACAGAGTGTAACTGGCACATAGTGAGCGTTCTATATTTGCTTAGTGAACCAGATATTTGGGGTGATCTTCCACAGCTTAGTTCATAACTAATTACTACCCTCAGAGTCAAAGGCCAAGAAAAAGTCAGTCAAGCTGCAAACCATCTGAATTTATTACTGGTAGATTTCTCTAAAAAATGGTAAAGACTATATATAATGGAGTCTACGGTTAAAGCTCACTGATCCTCACATAGAACTATGGCCAAAGAAAGCCTGACTTGTACAGTGTGGAAAGAAAACTGGCATTCATTTTCAAAGGTACGATATACTACTAAGTCAATAATTTGGGTAGGGAACTGAAGAATTGGCTTTTTAAGAAACAAAATAAACTACATTCTGTACCCAGGAAAATGATGTCATGCTCATAGAACTTTATTCAAACAGTTGTTTAGAAGATTAACAAAGTTAAGTAGGTTTCTTTTATACCCTATTCAAAACCTTTTAAATGTTTCTTGTGGATCACTGGCCTGGGAATATAACAAAGTTTCTCAAACTTATTTGATCACAGAATGCCTTTTTCAAACTTCCAATTTACATATCCTGGAAATCAGTTTGGGAAAAGCTGCTGAAGAGTTCATATAAGTTATTGTGTTAGCAACTATGAGAGCTCACCATTCAGACTAATCCATAAATAGTTTTAAGAACAATAGTCTTTTCCCTAACTGCTAAATTCAGCTTAGATTTTTAACCAGAATAGCCTGAATCCTCTGTGTTTTAATAGTGTATTTGTTTTTTTTCCCAGTATTAATACCATTTTAAAATTCATTTTCTTACCTTACTACACTGTATAAAGTCTCTAAATCTATGCTGCGTAAAGTCTCTAAATAGTTACGGGCCTCTCTGTCTTGTTTCCTATTTAAATGCAAGTAGTTTCAGTACTCCAATATTTAATACAATATTTAACTATTATAATTTTGATCAGGTTTAGGTCATTTCTTCCTATTCATATTTAACTTACAACTTTTACTGCAAAAGTGCTAAATTCTATCAAATGTCCATTTTATCATATATTAAAATCATATTATTATTTCCTCCTTTCACTTGTTAAATAATGAAGTATACTGAAATCTCCTGATGGTAAAATGTCCTTGCATTGCTAGAATAAACCTTATTTGGTCATGGCATACTATTTATTTAGATGGATAAATGTGAATTCCTAATGCTGAATGAAGAAATGTAACTTTAAACATACATAGTTTAAGTATTTAGGAAGATAAGTATGCTGTAATAAGAGAAAATAAGAAAAGAAATTAGCACTACATAATTCTATTTAGAGAAATTTTAATCAAATGTATATATCCTGTTTTAGTCACATTCTTATTTGTATAGATTGACAAATTTCAGTTCCTTTTACATGAAATTATTTTTTAAATTCCTCTATGAAAGTGAAATTATCTCTTTTGTCCCTTATTCTAAAGATAATCCCAGAAAACATAAATATCCAAGGATGTGAACTGCAATTCTGAATGTTAATGAGGCAAATAATAAGTATCAGAAAGTTAAAAGATGAAAGACAAAATAACCTAAAAGCCAAATAATGTTTTAGATAAAAAAATTTTATCTAAAAAATGTATCTATTTTTTTATTTTAGATTTTTAAAAAGTACTTTTTAAAATCTAAAATACTGGTCTACCTAAATAATGCTATCTATATTTCTTATTTGGTAACTTTTTTATTGTAATTTTCTCTGTAGTGTTACAAATAGTGCATTCTTGTGAACTACTCATATTACTAAAATGTGTAATGATGAATATGCTAATTATCCTGATTTGATCATCACATATTGTACATGAGTACTGATAGTCAACTCTCTACTCCACAAATATGTATAATCAATTATGTTTCAATTTTTTAATAAATACTAAAATAGGGCCAGCCTATGGCTCACTTGGGAGAGTGTGGTGCTGATAACACCAAGGCCATGGGTTCGGATCCCCATATAGGAATGGCCAGTTCGCTCACTTGGGAGAACGTGATGCTGACAACACCAAGTCAAAGGTTAAGATCCCCTTACCGGTCATCTTTTAAAAAAATTAAAATAAAAATACTAAAATGAATCATACAATATAACAATACAGGGAAAAGCTGTTCTAATATTCCCTATAATATTTCTGAATCCTAGACCAGCAGATATAAATGAAAAGAATCTCAATAACCATTTAATCAATATTTTCAGTTATTACTTTCAAAGAACAATCATTTAACCAATAAGCTTATGTTAGTTATTAGACACAGATGGAAATCAGTCTTTACTATAAAAAGTAACAAATTATTAGTCACAACTTCAAAGCCATTTGGGTACACTTAACAGCATCAATCTGATCCACTGTGTTCCTGGATAAATTCTACTGGAATTTATACCAACTCTCATTTTCACAATGTGCATATTTATTTAATCAAAACTTACACTATGATCTAAAACCAAAGTGAAGTTAAGAAAAAGAATATATAAACATCAGGACTCCTTTTTTTTTTAAAAGATGACCAGTAGGGGGATCTTAACCCTTGACTTGGTGTTGTCCGCACCAAGCTCACCCAGTGAGCCAACCGGCCATCCCTATATGGGATCCGAACCCGTGGCCTTGGTGTTATCAGCACCACACTCTCCCAAGTGAGCCACAGGCCAGCCCCTAAACATCAGGACTCCTTTTTTTTTTAAAAGATGACCAGTAGGGGGATCTTAACCCTTGACTTGGTGTTGTCCGCACCAAGCTCACCCAGTGAGCCAACCGGCCATCCCTATATGGGATCCGAACCCGTGGCCTTGGTGTTATCAGCACCACACTCTCCCAAGTGAGCCACAGGCCAGCCCCTAAACATCAGGACTCCTAATACTCTATTTCTTACTGCCAAGATTACAATATAAATGTTAAAGAAAATACTGAAAGATATGAATATATTAGATGAATTATCAACAATACTCACGCATCATTTGAGCAAGTCATAAATTCTCCCTTTATTTTGGGATGCCATGAGCCAGTATGAAGCATTGCTGTGTGACCCTTAAAAAAAATAACAACAAAGGGAAAAAAAATATTTTAAAAAGATTAAAAAACCAAAAAAAGACTAGAAACTGACATATCATGTTTAAAAGTAAAACTTTTTAGTGCTCCCAAAAGCACACTATGTTTGTTTTAATTTACTTCTGTACCACTCCCCACCCACACCAGGAATTAGCACAGTGCCTGCATGTAACAGGTGCTTAATAAGGTGGAAAATAGGGGGAAATGACATCTCTTTATGAAAAAAAGAAAATATTAAACCATAATAAGAAAGATAGATACGCCCTTCTTTTAAAGATCATGACTCTTTTCTTCAATGGAAAATAATTAAGAAGAACAGATAGCATTTACAAATCAGCAAGCCAAAGGCATGAGATTGGGAGAAAAAAAATCCATATTTTCTAAAAACATGTCAACAATATTGACTCCATAATACATCTGTAAGAATAAATACGTGAGAAAAGGAAAAACATATTTAAAATGATTCAGGGAATATGAACCTGGTTGGAAGAATCAAGATAGCAGAATAGACAGTCCCCAGCATCACTCTCTCCCACAATCAACCAAGGTACAACTATTAAAAAGCAAAGACTATCAAACTGGGGCCACTAGAGCTCAGGAGAAGAGGAGGAGAGACTTACAGAGTTCATGAAGGCAGGAGAAGTCAAAATGAGAGAAAGAAAGAATGCTCTGACTGTTTCAAGCCCCAGCCATATCAAGGCTGGCCCTGGTGAGCACACAGAGCAAGAGCTGGCAACAACCGCAGCTGTGCCCTTTGTGTGAAGTTGCTTGGAGACTGCAGGGGAGAGGAGGGGCTTGGCGGACCCCAGGCCAGCAAGACCACTGACATGGTTCCCATGGACCCATATACGAGCGAAGGGCCACAGAAAACTGAAAAAAGGAGCCACTCAAAGGTTGGTGAGTCATCGCAAGGGACTGGTGCATGGCCCACCCCATGGGAAATACTTGGAGTACGGGGGCTGGGGAGACAGGCCCACCAAGAGAACACTGGGGCACAATATGGACAGCTGATCTGCCCACCAATCAGCACAGGACCACTCAAGAGGAACTGATCAGGAATACAGAACTACGGGGGGTACAGTTTGCTGAAAAGACTCAGGCCCAGAGCAGAGTTTCCACACAACCCAGGTGTATTAAACCTCACAAGACCCAGAAATACTTAAAATGTCGATTAAAACCTGAACTGCACAAAAATCCTTCCCCAGGGAATCATCAGCAAAACAGCAATTTAATTCAACCACAGGGCTCAAGGGCTATTCCCCACAGGAAGCTTCCCCATTTTAGAAGTAAGAAAAGGACAACAAATTAGTTCCAGTGCAGAATTTAAGTAATGGGAGTAGCTAACAATCCAACACAGAACTGAAAAAAAAAACAAAAACCAACAGATCACAAAGTTCTGATATTAAACAGTAAAGGTCTAACACCACCAAAGAACACCTATAAAACCTAGAAGAGCTGGAAGCCCCCCAGGTTCCCAAGCCAGGGTGAGAGGGCCTGAGGGCCTCAGCCACAGCCCCCAGACATCCGCATCCAGCCCTGTGATGACCAAGCCTCCACAGAAGACCCCCTGGCTCCTGACCTGGGGTGGGGGTGGGGCCGAAAGCCTCAGCCATGCTCCCCCTGACATGCGCAACTAGACCAACTAAGGAGCCAGCAATGAGCCAGCCCCTGCCCCCCCACACCAACCTCTATTCCTCTCTCCCCTCCCCTTCCCCTTCTTTAGCAACATCTTAGAATGTGGAATAATAATAATAAATAAATAAATTTTTAAAAAATAAATTGAAAATAAAATGATTCAGGAAAATTAGGTCTACTAAATACAGAGAATACAAAAACACTATAATTAAAACAATGTGATATTGGTATAAAAACTGATAAACACCAAATCAACCACAGAGTACATACCAAACATAAACATACATGGTCTCAATCTCTCTCTCTCTCTCTCTCTCTCTCTCTCTCTCTAGTTCCCCTTTAGGTAGCAAAGTCAGATAGAGTGGTCTCACACAATAAGACAGATTCAGGTGGGGCAGAAAAGAGCCTAACACTTTTTAGAATAATAATGGAAGTATCTTTTCCTGACAGGGTCCAAAATAAAGCTATGCTAAAAGAAACAAAATGTACATATTTAAATAACTTAGAAGAAAAACAATGGTAACTCTCTGAAAACAATGAATTGGAACCAGAACCCAAACAAGGTCCTGGAGATCATCTCCAGTCCAAGTTGCCCACAATGCCTCAAATAGTATCTGGTCAAGTCCTGACATTCTGTTCATTTTTACAGGATACAAATGGGGACCACAGACGTGGAGACTCTCAGACTGCAGTAGGGAGGCATGGATTAAAGCAATGCCCAGAGTGACTAGATAGGAAGTTTGAGATCCAATTTTCTACACTTGAACTCAAGACTTGTACATCGAACTATTAACTTGACATTTCTATTTGCATATCATAAGCATTTCACACATAATAGGTCCAAAAGGGAAATCATTCTTCCTGCCACTTCATTTTTAATCTATTTCTCTCCTAGTTGTTCAACCTACAAACTTGAAAGTTATCTTTATTTTTTATTTTTATTTATTTATTTATTTTTCTTTTGACTGGTAAGGGGATCGCAACCCTCTGCACGGTGCGGTCCGCACCACACTCAGCCAGTAAGCACACCAGCCATCCTTATATAGGATCTGAACCCGCGGCCTCAGCACTACCAGTGCCGCACTCTCCCAAGTGAGCCACAGGGCCAGCCCTATTTTTTATTTTTTAAAAGATGACCGGTAGGGGGATCTTAACCCTTGACTTGGTGTTGTCAGCACCACGCTCTCCCAAGTGAGCCAACCAGCCACCCCTACATAGGGATCCAAACCCGTGGCCTTGATGTTATCAGCACCACGCTCTCCCAAGTGAGCCATGGGATGGCCCTGAAAGTTGTATTTAAATACTCCTATAACCATAACCCCAAAACCTCTCTATCCACCCTGATTCAGTCTACCAACTAGTTTTGTCAATTTTATCCAAAATGCATCTCAAATCTATCCACTTCTCTCTTTTTCAACACTATCAACTCCTGTATGAGCCCACATCATATCATGCTTCTACATCAGTTATTATGTACTGTAACAGGTTTGTTACTAGTCTCTCTTCTTTCACTCTTACCTGTGTTCTACATAGCAATCAGAGTAATCCTTTAAAAATATAATTCTAAATATACCACTTCTTTGTCTATAAGCCTATACTGGTTTTCCAACCTCTTTACACAGTCAGCAACAAATTTTAATTTCTGGTTCCTGCTTTCCTTGAAACTTCACTTATTTTCTGTTCCCTCCTGCCCAACATGTTTCAGCCACTGCTCTCCTTTCAGTTCCTCCAGTACAACCCATATCAGGGCCTTCTCACACGCTTTTCTGCTGGAAAGCTCTTTTTTCCACTTTCTCGTGACTGGCTTTTTACTCATTCTTCCAATCTCAGTTTACATGTCCCTGGCTCAAATAAGTATTCCCTGGCCCTCTATCTACATGGCCCAACCCACTGTTCTTTACCACAGTACCTGTGCATTCCCTTAATAACAGTTATCATAATTTGTAATTCTTTAATTATTTCTTATTTGATTTTTGAAACAGTGATAACGTTTTACATATTTACAATAAACAAATAAGTTTGGGGAAACCTAAAATTGACTATAAACTGAATCAAATGATGTATTTCAGATGGGCAACACATACAATGAAAGGATAAACAGAAGGCAATAACTCAAGTTAACTATATACCCTATACTGGGTTGAATGGTGGCACCCAAAAAGATATGTCCACATCCTAACCCTAGAATCTGTGAATGTAACCTTTTTTGGAAAAAGAGTATTTGCAAATATCATTATGAATCTCTACATAAGTTACCTGGGCAGGCCCTAAATCCAATGGCAAATGTCCTTATAAGAGACAGAAGAGAAGACACAGAAAAAGAAAAGACTATGTAAAGATGGAGGCAGACCTTGGAGTTATGGAGCCACAAGCCAAAGAACACCTGGAGTCACCAGAAGCTGAAAAAGCAAAGGAAGAATTCTATTCCTAGAGCCTGAAAGTGGTTGCAGCGGAGGGAGTGTGATCCTGGCAACACCTTGATTTTGGACTTCTGGCCTCCAGAATTGTGCAAGAATAAATTTCTGTTGTTTTACGCTGCCAAGTTTGTGGTAATTAACTACAGTAGCCCTGGGAACCTAATATATACTCAGTCTAAGACCAAAAGGACTGTAAATGAATATTGAATTACGGTTAATACATTTGTTTCTTTTTTGCAGTGGTATGCATTAACAATTCTGAAACTGCTTTCAATATGATGAAGAATTAAGCCAATGAAGAATATGTTGAGGATAATGGGAGTCAGGTTTCTCACTGTTGGAGAACAGAGTTACAAAAGCAGAAAGGGGGAAGACTAGAATGAACTATGAGGTGTCTGAGTGAAATTAGGGGTATCAACATGAACTCATGATTTTTAATAGGTAGACATAAATACTGGTGTGTATGTATGTGTGTGCATATTATTCACTTTCTCTATACGCTGAGAAGGTCTAGAAACAATACACTCCAGCAAAACTAGCACAGAGATCCCAGTTTCTAACTATCATTCTTCACTAAAAGGAACCAGGGCTTCTTGGAGACATTATTGATTATAGGACTGGGGTAGGAAAAGAATAAGATAAACATGAAACATTCTTTTGCACCAAAAAATAAGAAAGCACTGCAAAAATGATGGGGACATGTTAAAAGGATAAAGCATTGGTTGAAGGGGCTTCCACTAGCTAAACATGGAAAAATTAAGGCATCAAAATAAATAACTTTAGTAATGAATTATAAGCCATTTACTAAAATAAGAACTCTTGAGTGCACGCTAATATAATAAACAAATAAATAAAAGAAAGCTCTTCCTTATAGTAGAATGCTATTGATAAATATAAAATGAACAATGGAGTTAGAAAAATCACTATTTTCCAATCATCACAGTAATAACTGACTCAGGCAAGAATCAATGGGTGCTAAAATCAGTGGAGGAAAGTTTGAAAATAAAGAGGATACATGGTCTCAAACTCTTCTGAAATTACTTAATAGTTACGAAAAGAAAACAGTAACTTAGTGGAGAATAAAAAATAGTGGAAAGACCTGGTAGACACCACCTCAAAAAGGTTACCCAGGTTAACATTATCAATAACGGGACCAACTGGAAACATGTACTTCCTGATATGATGACATAAGATACAATATCATTTCTGTAGTAGTCCTCCTAAAAATGCATAATATGACTCAAATTATGAGGAAAAACAGGTAAAACCAAATTCTACATCTTATAAAATAACTGATCAATAGAGTTCAAAAATGTCAAGGAAAAAAAAAGACCAGAAAGGCAGAGGAGCCATTCCCAATTAAAGGAGACAAAAGACACGATGACTATATACAATGTGTGGTCTTGATCAGAGCCTGAAACTGGTGGGAAATAGTTATAAAGATTGTTGAGACAACTGGTGAAACTTGAATGTGGAGTATGGATTAGACAGTAGTATTTTTTTTTTTTTTTTTGTGACCGGTAAAGGGATCGCAACCCTTGGTTTGGTGTCACCCGCACCGCGCTCAGCCAGTGAGCGCACCGGCCATCCCTATATAGGATCTGAACCCACGGCAGGAGCGCCGCTGCGCTCCCAAGTGCTGCACTCTCCTGAGTGCGCCACGGGGCCGGCCCTAGACAGTAGTATTTTATCAATGTTATTAATTCATGGTTACGGAAGAAAATGTAATGTTATTATGAAAACCACACTGAAGAATTTAAGAGTAAAGGAGCATGATGTTGGCAACTTTCAAAAGTTTGGGAAAATTAAACACACATATATGTAATGTATATGCATGTTCATACACCTGTGTGTGTGTGTGCATGCACGTGTGTGCATGGATGGGGGAAGGAGGGTTGGTTAGTTTGTGTCAGTTGAGGGAGGAAGAGAGGAGAGAAGAGGAAAGAGGAAAGAAAAGGTAAGGAGAAGATAATGTAGCAAAATATTAGCCATTGGTAAATCTGACAAAATGGTATAAAGCAGCTCTGGTATAAAATGATATCTGGTTAAAAAAATTTTGTCTAAAAATTTTTTTTTCAACTTTTCTGTAGGCTTAAAATTATACCAAAATAAATACTTATTTTAAAAAGTATTCTGGCTGTCTCTGAAGGAAAGCCTGTCGCAAAGAAAAAAGTGGAATATGTAGGGCCAGCTGGGAAAATATTAATGTGGATCATGTAAAAATTGACAATGGCTTTGACAAGGGAGCAGTAGTAAAGTGTTGAAAAATGAGTAGATCTGCGATTTATTTTAAAGGCAGAGACAACAGGATTCCCTAAGAAACTTGATCTGGGCTGTAATCACAGATGATGCCAAGGTTTTTGAACTGAGCAACTGTGAACAGGGTGGCTATACAAATTTATGTCATTTTTTCTGGCCACAGAAAACATGAACCTCCTTCTTTACTCATATTTAGGGAATTCCCCAACAAATGAGTCTTGGCAGAAAGCAAAGATTCGACAAGCAAAAAAGTCAGATGCTAACTTTGCCAGCCTCCTGTACAGATATGACAGAGGAATGAAATGTACCTCTAGCCATCACATACACTTGAGCTCTGACTCTTGGACTATGGAGCGCTCTCTCTCCTTAGACCCAACAGTATTGCAACTCCTGCAAGACAAAGTTCCCTGCTTGAAAGTGACAGAGGTGCTAACTGTGGCATCCAATGTCTGGCAGTGACCATTACAATTTCATCAGCAAACCAGGTCTGCAGCACTGTTTGAGGCATTGATCTTGCATATTCACCTCAAGTGTAACTCACCGGTCCATTTAGCATTCTCACTACACATAAATAGAGTCTACATGCAGCTCTGAATGGATACCAAAACCCTAGCTTATACTTTTGATCACAGAACTGGAATGAATTAAAATATATGTTACAGGAGGTTCCACTTCCACTCAAGATGGAGCACACTCACTACTCTATTTCTTCATCTGATTCAAAAAAAAAAAAAAAAAACTAACAGAATATAGAAAGCAATTACCAGAAGCCTCTGAACAGTGGTTGATAGAAGGCAGAAAAGGTATGGAACACAGGTGTTAAGGGGCTATGAGGTAGATGAGTTTCCTGGGGATGCTTTTTGCCTTCTGCAAATCCCAACTTAGGCTTTGGAACAGCCCACAACTGACAACAGAGAGCCAGATTAGATAGGAGGGATTCCAAGAAAAGGCCACTCTCTCTAGTGGAAGACCAATGGTGGGAACATGGGTAGGGAGTATGAAGGACTTGTGGGACAAAGCCCTTATGACCTGACCTACCCTATGCCAAGCAAGCACAAGCAACAAAGCCACCATCTCCCCTCAGTGCTAGCACCAGAAATGGCAGTAGCCCTTATGAGTCAAAGAACTCACACAACTTACTTACTGTACCAGGAGAGCACTGGCTGTGAAGTGGCATCTCTCACCCTTCCAAACAGCAACAGTAGCCCTGTTGACTTTCCCTACCCTACAAGAGACGAGTGCCAGCAACAACACAACAGCTGCCTTCCTCAGTGACAGAAGCAACCCTGCAGGGATGATATGTATTGGCTGTCCTCACCCTACACCAAGAGAGTGCCAACAACAAAGAACCATGGTGCCTCTTCCTGTTCCCCAATAGCAGCAATGACAGTGACTCCTTTAGGGTAGAGCACTTTTGGTGCTCCATGCCCTCTACTGGGCCAACGTTAGCAACAAGGCAGATCGCTTGCTCCTTCCCGCTATGCAATAGCATTTACAGGGAAGAACCCTTCTGATACTCCATCAGAAAAACACCAACAACAGAGTGACATCACTCCCTTGTCCCACCAACAAACAGAAGCAGCTAGTGCAGTGTAGGTTAATTTTGAATTTCCTACCCCACAGTAGTTTGCCCAGAGACATATACAGTGATGGGAAGTAAGTGCTGCATAGGATAAATCTCTAGTTTTCTAAAAAGAACATCAGAACAGAAAACTCCTGGGAAAGAGGGTAAAAGAAAAGCATGGAATGAAGGGTGAAAGAAGGTGGAAAAAGATATCCAATAAATCTGTACAAAAAGTCCTGAGTTCACACCAGAGCTGCACATGTGTGAAACTTACCAGAATCAGTGTAGGAAAAACACTGAGAACTGAAGACAGGGTAGACTACTTTCCAGGTTCCACACAGGACCCTGGGTAGCCTACACAAAGGGCCAACCAGAATAGCATTACAAAGGCTTTCAAAATTAAACCAATATTGGAAGGGAAAATAGCTCAGAATGTTGGAGAGAGGTCTGAAGCCATGTTGGGATCTAAAACTGTACAGGTTATAGGCAAATTTTAAAAGGACACAGTTTTGTTTTTTCTTGTCATGCACTTCTTAGAGTCCCCTCTTTTCCCATGGTTGTATGATATTTTGAATCTTGGTTATAGGGCAAGATGAGGTTATTTATATTAATGTAAAGTTGCTTTCCAGCCAGCCTGGAACTGTAGCTTGCATGTACTATTCAGACATTGGGAAACCACGGAAGACATCAGTAAAGCTATGGTGAGTCCACCCCTCCAGGAGGACCATGAAATAACAGCAAGGACAGGAGCAGAAACCAGATGACGTTCTTTGCACCTGAGACCTTGCATGAAACCCTCACTGCTCCCGTGCCCCTCCCTCCTGCTTTTCATTTTCCCATGTTCCACTCCCTCAACCTCCTCTTTAAAAACCCCTCAGTAAACCTGAGCATTTGAAATGGCTTTAGCCTGGCCGTTCTCCTTCAGGTTTACCAGAGAGATGGGTTAGCCTAACATCTCTCCTCAGGTCACTGGTATTCCTGAATAAAAGCTGACTTCCATTTTCACCAACACTTGACTTTCATGTTGTTTGTTTTTTGTCTGGGGGCAGGCAGCCAGACCTGTGAGTTTGGCATCAATTTTGGGGAGCCTCAGTCAGGAGCTGAGTGTGCCCTATAACAACAGGAGGCAGGTCAGGATTTGAAGTCTAAAACTAATCAGGGTGACTGTCAACTATTTAAAGAAATTTTTTAATTAAAATTAAAATTAAATGCACACACACACACACACACACACACACCCCAAACAACCAGAATTCCCCAGAGGTTTTGGGCAGGACTCAGAATCTCATAATGTAATTAAAAATATCAAGAACACAATACGAATTTAAATATACAAAGAAGGAGGAAAACCTAACCAGCTCTCAAGAAATAAGACAAAAGATGCCAACCATAAGATAACCCAAATGTTAGAATGACCAGAAAAAGACTTTAAATCAGTGTGCATAACAATGCTAAAAAAGGGGAAAGCAAGCACTTTTGAAACAAATGCAAACATGGAAGTACTCAGCAAAGCTAGAAATTTGGTTGTATTGAAAAATAAAATAATGGAAATTAAAACTTCACTAGAGGGGCCCAATAGTAGAATGGAAATGTCAGAGGAAAGAGTCAGTGAACTAAGAAAAGGACCAGAAAATCTAATAAAACAGCTAAATGTTGACAGAAGCACCTAAGAGAGCGCAGGAATGCAGCAGGAGACTCATGAGATTCCTGTGGAGCACAAAAGCCCAGGACAGCAGCATAAAGAGTAGAGGGAAGCACACAGCCTCAGTCACCATGTGTCCGCCACTGTCTGCACCACTGGGATTGGCATAGGAGGGACCCTTCCCTGAAGGGGGAAAACACAGAATGAGGGCCCACACCAACACTCATCCTTACCACAGGCCTACAGTTCACATGCAGGAAGATTCCACAGCCCTTGCAAGCCCGGAGCCAAGTGTGGGGAGCTGCTTAGAATATACCTGCTGCATTTCTCCAGAACAAGAGCACACACTGAGAACTCCCCACCCCCCACTTGAGACCCAAGCTGATGCAGTACTGTGCCATCTTGAAACCTAAGCCACTACAGAAGCACACCCTTCCCTGGGGGCCAGTAAACATTGTGTTTCCCAGTCTTAAGGCTCTACCATCATCCCAAAGCATGCACAGGAGAAGCTAAATGCCAGGCCTGATTCCAGTGGCTCGAAGCCTAGACCCAGGAGTGGCAGTGACTACAGTCCTGCACATCTGGGAAGCCAAACCCAGGCCAGCAGAACTGCTGCACCCCACATCCCTAGCCACAGATCAGACAGGCAGACCCACCTCTGGCAGACTGCCCTGCTTCCTTCACCTCCCCCCACTGAGAGCCAACTGGATTCTGTACACAAGAATCCCCAACCCAGAAAACCAACTCACAGGTTCCCACCCTAAAGACACTCCCCGAGCTGGATGAAACCAAAGCACATCCACATCCTTACAGAGAAGCAGTCAGGCAGTTTCACCCTTAACAGGCCCTCCTCACAACCTCACCCACTGACCAAGAAGCTGCTGGTGATGCCCTCTCTCTGGAGCCTTGACTTGTGGCCTTGCCCATTACCCAAGAAGCAGTTGGCCATGCCCCCTCTCTACAGGCCCACCAAACAGCTTCGCCTACCACCTGAGAAGTGGCTGGCTGAGCCACCTCTCTGCAGGCCCACCTAGATGCCCCAGCCACCACCCAAGAGGCAGCTCAATAGCCCCACCCTTGGCAGACCAGTTCCCCAATGACCTCTAACCTGGTCCCAAGAAGTGGTGTAGCAAACGGGCCCCAGCAGATCTGCAACCAGCTAGACAAGCTAAAGCATGCCCATGCCCCTGGCTCAGAGAAATACCTCAGCTGTCACACCCCTTGCAGACCAGTCCCTGGGTCTTTGAGCCATCGCATGCTCATGCATCCAAATGAGAAACAGCCTTGCTGACATGACCCTGGAAGATCTGCCCCCATCAGAGAATCAGCACAGTGACCCTTCCACCAGCAAACCAGTCCCAGAGACCCTCTAACATGCCACATGCCCATGACCCCAGCCTGAGAATCACTCCAGCAACTCCATCCCCAGTGAGCCAACTGCTGAGACTATCTACAGTGTGCACACACACACACTCGTGGCCTGACAACCAACCCAGTAAGCCCACCCCCAATAAAGTTGTGCCACTGCCACTACAAACCTTCAAAGCATAGGCCGCTGAGGCACTCACAGACATAACAAAAGTAGATTACAGCTGAAGAAACTACAGAGAGTCTACACTACTTCATCCATCCAGAACAAAGCCATTGTATCCTACCCAATCAACACCTAGGACACATCTGCAGGTGAAAGTCTTTTCCTACACAAGCCACTCTAAAAAACTCAAAGAGTTGACTTTTCCCCCAGATGTACAGATATCAACACAGAGAAACAAGCATGAAAAAACAAGAAAACATGACACCACCAAAGAAACATAACGCTCCAGTAACAGATCCCAAAGAACCAGAATTTCCCAGAAAAGGAATTGAAATTAATAATCTCAAGGAAACTCACTGAGAAACAAGAGAATACAAATAATTCAAAGAGATCAGAAAAACAATTCATGATTAGAATGAGAAATTTAACAAAGAGATAGATACCATCTAAAAAAATCAAACAGAAATCTTGGAATTTAAGATCTCATCAAATGAAATAAAAAATGCATCCAAGAGTCTCAACAACAGACTAGATCAAGTAAATTAAAAAATTTCTGATCTTAGGGGCCAGCCCGGTGGCGCAGCGCTCCCGCCGTAGGTTCAGATCCCACATACAGACCGGTTCCCGCTCACTGGCTGAGCGAGGTGCGGGTGCAACACCGAGGGTTGCAATCCGTTGCCAGACAAGAAAAAAGAAAAAAAAAAAATTTCTGATCTTAAAGACAGCTGTTTTGAAATAACCCAGGAAGACAAAAACAAAAAGAATAGAAAAGAATGAATAAAACCTACCACATTTATGGGATACTATTAAATGAACAAATTTCAAATTATAGGCATTCTGGAAGGAGAAGGGGAAAAAAGGGTATTGAAAACCTATTTAATGAAATAATAGCTGAAAAATTCCCTAGTCTTGGGAAAGATATGAATATCCAAATCCAGAAAGCTCAAAGGTCTCCAAATAGATACAACCCATAAAGGTCCTCTCAAAGCACATTGCAGTTAAACTCAAAAGTTAAAGGCAAAGAGCAAATTCTAAAAACAGCAAGAGAAAAGCATCAAGTCACATATAAGGGAAACCCCATTAGACTAACATCAGGCTTCTCAGCAGAAATCCTACAGGCCAGGAAAGAATGGGATGGTATATTCAAAGTACTAAAAGAAAAACACTGCCAGCCAAGAATATTGTAGCTAGCAAAGCTGTCCTTCAGAAATGAAGGAGAAATAAAGTCTTTCACCAGAAAGCAAAAGTTAACAGAATTCACCATGACCAGACCAGCCTTACAAGAAATGCTTAAGAGAGTCCTACATCTAAAAGAGAAAGAACAATAACAATCATCATGTAAACACCTGAAAATATAAAACTTACTGCTAGAGTAGATACACAAATTAGAAAGAGAAAGTAATAAAACCTTGTCAATATAGAAAATCACCAAACCTTGAAGAAAGGAACAAAAGATACACAAAACAATCAGAAAACAACCAACAAAGTGACAAGAGTAAGACCTCACATATCAATAATAATCTTGAATGTAAACAAATTAAATGCCCCAGTTAAAAGATATAGACTGGCTGAATGGATAAAAAAACATGACCCATCTATATGCTGCCTACCAGAAATATACCTTACCTACAAAGACACACAAACTGAAAATGAAGGGATGGAAAAAGATATGTGACACAGATGAAAACAAAAACAAACAGGAGTAACTATACCTATACCAGATAAAACAGACTTTAAATCAAAATCTGTACTAAGAGATGAGGAAGGGCATTATATAAAGATAAAGGGATCAATACAGCAAGAAGATGTAACAATTATAAATATATACATACCAACACTGGAGCTCGCATATATATAAA
The DNA here is from genome assembly GCF_000696425.1 of Galeopterus variegatus. Lineage (NCBI taxonomy): Eukaryota > Metazoa > Chordata > Mammalia > Dermoptera > Cynocephalidae > Galeopterus > Galeopterus variegatus. The sequence goes on along the minus strand of NW_007726192.1, from coordinate 90,337 downwards.
GCTAATATTATCCAGATCTAAATGTAGAGATATCCACCACCAACACAATAATAGTTAGGGACTTTAATAGCCCACTCTCAGCACTGGAAAGATCATCAAGACAGAAAATACAAAGAAACATTAGATTTAAACAGCACCATAGATCAGACAGACCAAACAAACATCTACAAAGTATTTCATCCAAAAGCTGACTACACATTCTTTTCATCAGCACATGGAACATTCTCCAGGACTGACTATATGCTAGGCAACAAAACAAGTCTCAACAAGTTCAAAAAAATCAAATCACATCAAGTATTTTTTTTTAACATAATGGAATAAAACTAGAAATCAATAACGAGGAACTTTCAAAACTACACAAATACATGGAAATTAAATAACATGTTCCTGAACATGCATCAAAGAAGAGATTAAGAAGAAAATCAAAAAAGACCTTTAAACAAATGAAGACAGAAACAAAACAAAACAAAACTTATGGGATACACCAAAGTTAGTATTGAGGAAAGTTTATAGCAAGAAATGTCTACATCATAAAAAAAAGAATGATTTCAAATAACATAACAATGCACCTAAAGAAACTAGAAAAATGAGAACAAATCAAACACAAAATAAGTAGAAAAAATAATAAAAATCAGAGCAGAAATAAATGAAATAGAAACTAAAAATACAATATAAAAAGTCACCAAAGAGGATGGGAAGAGGCCAGGTGAACCACTGACTAGTCTGTAGTAAGAACCAACAGTCATTTTGTGTTCAGACTCAAGGGCCAACCCCACATTCCCCATGTGACTTGCACTTTGTTTAATGTGTGCCTCAGTTTCCACATCTGTAACATGGATCAGGAAGTGGAAGGTGTTGATACCTACTTCCCAGGGTTGTTTTGGGGATTAAAGTGCTACTATGAGTGAAGGACAAGTAATGTTCAATATTATAAGTACAGGTCCATGAAATGTGGCAGGTCCAGGTCTGAGCTCAGAGCTGCTTCACCGGGCTTTGGATTTGCTTTTGTGAGTAAATAAAATTGGACAGTCAATGAAAAAAGAAGAAATGAAAAAAGAAAAAAAAAAGATTAATCATATGAAAGATTTTAAAAATTGACAAACCACTAGCTAGACTAACCAAGAAAAAAAGAGAAAAGACCCAAATAAATAAAATCAGAACTGCAAAAGGAGCAATACAACTATACACCAATAAACAATGAACAACTATACACCAATAAATTTGAAAACCTAGAGGAAATGGATAAATTCCTGGACACATATAACCTACCAAGACCAAGCCAAGAAGAAAAAGAAAACCTAAAAGATAAATAACAAGTAACGAGATTGAATAAGTAATAAAAAGTCTCCCAACAAATAAAAGCCCAGGACCAGATGGCTTTACTGATGAACTGTCAAACATTTAAAGATCTAATACCAATACTCCCCAAACTATTTTTAAAAATTGAAGTGGATGGAATTCTTCCAAACTTATACTATGAGGCCAGCATTACCCTGAGACCAAAACCAGGCAAGAACACAAATAATAAAAAAAATACAGACCAATCACCCTGATGAACATATATGTGAAAATCCTCAATAGAAATACTAGCAAACTGAATCCAATAGCACATCAAAATGATTATACACAATAATCTAGTGGGATTTATCTCAGGGATGCAAGAATGGTTTAACATATGCAAATCAGTAAATGTGACACATTGCATAAACAGGATAATAAAAAAGAAAGATCGCCTTGATAAATTCAGAAAAAGCATTCATAAAATTCAACATCCCTTTGTGATAAAAACCCTCAACAAATTAGGTATAGAAGGAAAGTATCTCAACATAATAAAGGCTATGTATGACAAACCCACAACTAACATCATATTGAACAGGGAAAAGTTGAAAGCTTTCCCTCTAAGAACTGGAACAAGACAAGGACCCACTATCTCCACTTTTATTCAACATAGTACTAGAAGTCCTAGCCAGAGCCATTAGGCAAGAGAAAAAAATAAAGGGCATCCAAATGGGAAAAGAGGAAGTCAAATTGTCCCTCTTTGCAGATAACATGATTTTACACAGAGATATCTAAAGACCCTGCCATAAACTGCTAGACCTGATAAACAAATTCAGTGAAGTTTCAGTACAAAATCAACATACAAAATTTACTAGCATTGCTATACACCAACAACAAACTAGCAAAAAAAGAAATCAAGAAACCTATCCCATTTACAATAGCAACAACAACAAAAGAAAAATACCTACGAGTAAATCTCACAAAGCATGAGAAAGATCTCTACAAGAAAAACTATAAAACACTAATTAAAAAAAATTAAAGAAGATGCCAAAAAGTGGAAAGAAATCCCATGTTCCTGTATCAGGAGAATCAATATTGCCAAAATTACCATACTACCAAAAGCAATCTAAAGATTCAGTGTAATTCCCATCCAACTACCAATGATGTACTTCACAGAAAGAAAAAACAATCCAAAAATTTATATGGAACAACAAAAGACCCTGAATATCCAAGGCAATCATGAGCAAAAAGAACAAAGCAGCAGGTATCACACTCCCTGAATTCAAAAAAATAACAATGCTGGCAAGCATGCAGAGAAAGGGGAACTCTTATATACTGTTGCTGGGAATGTAAACTAGTATAGCCATTATGGAAAACAGTATGGAGGTTTCTCAAAAAACTACACGTGGAACTACCATATAATCCAGTGATCCCAATTCTGCATGTATATTCAAAGAAAAGGTAATTAACATGTTGAAGGGATATCTGCACTCTCCTACAATAAGGCTCTATTAATTCAGGTTTCAGATTGAATGCTACCTCCTCAGAGAGACCTCCCTGACTACCCCGGAAGCACCTAGCCACTCTCCATCCAATCAATCTGCCTCATTTTTCTTCATAATACTTATTACTCTCTGACTTTGTTATATATATTTCTTGCATATGTGCCTGTCTCCCCAGTGAAATATAAACTTCATAAGGACTTTGCTTTTTATTTTTTAATGCTGAATTCTCAGTACTAGAACCATGCCTTGCATACAGTATTTATGCAATAAACATTGTTGAATGAATGAACTTTTAAAAAGATATGCCAAGCAAACAATAATTTTTATTGTTTCAAGACAGATAAAGCTAAAAATGATCAAACTGAAAAGAGCATTGGTTAAATACATAATTGTAAATGGAGATTTCAATATACTTCGTAGTAATTGATAAAACAAGCTGACAGGAAATCAGCAAGGATACGGAATACATGAACAACTTTATGAACTGATTTGACCTAAATGACATTAACATAACATTCCATCCAGCAGAAGCCGAATACACATTCTTTATAAGCACACACAGAACACTCACTAAGATAGATTATATTCTAGGTCACAAAACAAACTTCATCAAATATAAAAGAATTAAAATTATTCGGAGTATGTTTCCAGACCTTAAGAGAATTAAATTAATTATCAGTAACAGGAAAATAACAGAAAAATCCCCAAATATTTGGATACTAACCATCACACTGCTAACTAATCCATGGGCCAAATAGTTAATCCCAAAGGAACTGAATGAAAATGAAAACACAATATCTCAAAATCTGTGGGATATAGCTAAAGAAATGCTTAGAAGGAACATTGGCAGCACCTAAGTGCTTCTATTAGAAAAGTCCCAGGCCGGCCCAGTGGCTTACTCGGTTGAGTGTGGCACTTGGGAGTGCGGCAGCGCTCCCACCTAGGGTTCGGATCCCATATAGAGACCAGTCCGCTCACTGGCTGAGCGCGATGCGGGCGCGACACCGAGGGTTGCGATCCCGTTACCGGTCACGAAAAAAGACAAAAAAGGAAAAAAAAAAAAAAGAAAAGAAAAGAAAAGTCCCAAGTTATTTATTAAAGCATCCATATTAAATTATTAGGGGGAAAAAAGCAAGGTCTAGGAAGAAAAATCACATTTTTCTTTTTTGACAAGTTACAATGCCTATTATACATCCAAGAGAGTTTGTCAAGCAGGTAGTTGGTAATACTGGACAGGTAAGAAGACAGGTCAAGAACTATAAATTTGTATGTCATCAGTGTCTATACATGTTATTTAAAGCCATGTGACCAGATGAGGTCAATCAGGGAGCAAGCATAAATACTAAAGAAGGCTCAGCACTGAGCCCTGGCATACTCCAGTATTTAGAGGTTGAATGGAAAAGGAGGAGCAATAAAATGAAAGTGAAAAGGAACATTCGGCAAGTTACAAAGAAAACCAAAAAAGTACAGTGAACTGGAAGTCAAATAAAGAAGATATTTCAGAGAGGAAAGAGTAATCAAATGTGTCAAATGCCTCTGACAGTTACATTATTATGAGAACCAAAAACTGACAGTCAATATGGCACAATGATAAGTGCCATGAACCAAGAAGTGAGTTGAGTTCATTTCAGTTAAGGTACTGAAAAACAATAATTAAATGATTGGTTTATTAAAATCCATAGGATTTTCAGGGGTCCCATTAACCCCTTTAGAAAATAGAAATTTGTCAGCCTATGTCTAAGAAAAAAAGAATTTCTGGCCATCCCTATATAGGATCTGAACCCACGGCGGGAGCACTACTGTGCTCCCAGCGCCGCACTCTCCCGAGTGTGCCACGGGCTCAGCCCGAAAAAAAGAATTTCTAATGACTAGCATTTAACATGTATCTGGTCAAATTTTGCCTGGTTAAATACAAGAGTACTTCAAAAAGTTCATGGAAAGATTCATATTATCTTCTAATCGCATTTTTCCACAAACTTTTGAAGTACCTTATTTTGTATGTGCCTCGGGTCGAGAAAAACAGCTTATGATCTGCAATAAAAGGAACACCCCAGTAACCCAAGATATGCCCAGCCTTTGAGAACTTAGATCCTAAACTGCCATGGCTTCCCTAATCTTGCACACTACTCCATACCCTCATTCTCCTCCTTTGTTTAACTCAGCTCCATCTCCATTGACATCTCTGCCTGGTCTCTTATCTGATGCACAGTCTGCTTACCTCCCAGCCAGTTCCCAGTGTACCAGTTTCCTCTCTTCACTCCTAGACTCAGGGATTCTACAGATAACTGCTACTCAATTCAGTCCTTAGAATTTTAATTCCTGTACTTTGTCCAAACAGTAACCCAACAACTCACCCAGCCTGAGACCTATCTTGAAGGCAAACCCCAGAAAACAGGTCTTTGACTGATATTTGTTGATTAGAGTTGAAATAGCATCTTGTAATATAAAGGATATTTTTCAAGAGGACCAAAAGAAAATGGCCCCTAATGGAAGACATTAAGGTGAAAGTACATGTGGTCACGTTAGCTGCTGAGTACACAGAATAAAAACACAAATACTAGGTTAAATTGAAAAAATCTAAAAGACCATGAATGTTGTTTCTTGTTTGTAAAGATAAAAGCATGACAAAGGCATTGGGAATGTTAAGTGCCCTTGCATTAAAACAGTGTCCAAAATTAGTCATAACAAAATGAAGTTCAACTAAGGATTCTTAAATGGATCTAAACAGATTCAGTACTATGGCTAAAACTAGTGGAAAAAATTTTAAAGTGACACCTATTAAAGAACAGTTAGTGACTAAAGTACTTTTTCATCAGATAAACTAGTTTTTCTCTCTTCCCCCTTTATCTAAACATGGGTACACTTGAAAAGTATCTCTTCTTTTATTTAACAGACTTACCTGGAAATAGCCTAGAAGAAAGAAGTAAGCCACTATTTGTTTCTCATAATATGCTATACTTTGCATAAAGAGAGGATATTACTTATCCATGACTAATATTGGTTTCTTACACACACACACACACACACACACACACACAGGTGTGCTGATCTATACTAATTTGTCCATACTCTTGAGGCTGCCCCAATAACAACAGCTATAAAGCTATTGGGGTGCCATTCATAGTCACTGAATGAGGTGATGCTCCATGACCCACAAAATGAGAGTACCCATGTCTTTGGCATGGTGAGCTAACTACAAAGCCAACTCCTATGAAGAGATGATATGTAGTAGGGAATAGACTGTGAACTCTGATCCAAAAGTTCTTTTTAACCAGTCCATTCACAGACTTTCAGAAATCACCAAACTTCCTGCAATTGTCAGCCAAATTTTGTGTGAATACATTTTGCAGGAGAAAATGTTCATAGCTTTAATTGGGGAATTTTCATACTTTTTCTCTAAAGGGTCAAACAGTACATGTACATTAGGCTTTGTGGGCCACGTGGTCTCTCCTACTACTCAACTCTACCATTGTAGCACAAAAGGAGCCACAGACAATGGTAAATTAATGGACATGACTGAGTTTCAATAAAACTTCTATTTACAAAAACAGAGTGGAGGCTGGATTTGACCCACAGGCTGTAGTTTGCCAACCCCTGTTCTAATCCACCACACTCTTAGTCATTTCCTTCCATGAATCAAGGACATGCCCACATATCTATGCAAAACAATCTCTTCTTTATCTATAGCTCTTGTTGAAATAGCTGAGGAACTTAAGCCTCCTAGAGGTCACCTGGTTTGGTTAGAAAGATCTGTGAGGCACAACCTTAATTACTTAGAAGAGTCCATACTGTGAATACTCTGGCCTTTTGATCTTTCTGAGGTTGTACAGCTACACCTTGGCTTTTTCTCTATACCACACTTTCAAAAGCTGTTTTTTTATTTAGCATAATTTTCTATTTAGATAGGCTGAAAATAAACTAAATCAGCTAGTGTTGGTTCCCTTTTAAGAAGATTTCACTCAATTTATCTTTCTTCTCTCGTATTTACCATCAGCAACAAGGAACCAGGTAGCATCTTCAACACTTTGTTTGGAAATCTCCTATACATCCAAATTCATCACTTACAACTTCTGATTCCATCTTCAAAACCAGAAGCAGAAAATCTCCCTCACATCAAATCCCTCCCACACTCAGAATCTCTTTTGTCAGGAAGAGCCAATCATCTTTAAGTACTCACTTGATGAGGCTGGATCCACTGAAGGTAATCTTCCTTTCTTAATGCTCATTGTGTCATATAATATAGCCTAATCATAGGAATGACTGTCTCATTATACTCAGAGTTCACAACCACACTGGAGAGGAAAAACAGAGACTCTTGGGGGGCCATCTTACAATAATCCCTACAACAACTCCTACAGGTATAGCAATTTTGAAACTACTGTCTATGTAGCATTGAACAAATAAGTAAATATAGTTACGATGTTGGAAGCCAAGTTTCTCACTGTTAAAGAAGTGAATTACAAGTATAGAATGGGGAAAAGATAGGAAGTTGAAGTAGAATTGGATATAACCATACGAACTTATGATTTTTCATAAATTTTATTGATGTTTTGTCTGGATGGTTTCTCCCCTACTCCTAAGTCTGTCTTGGAGTCTAGAAGCAATGACACCCTAGTAGTAATGAATGTATCAAATACCCAGATCTTGTATTCTAAACTGAATTCCCTATTAAAAGGAGCCATGGATTAGAGAAGTAGGTAACATCAGAGCAAGAAAAGTACATCATGAGCCTGGAACATTTTGTTACACCAGAATGTAAGAAAGTACCCAAGAAATGATGGGGACACATCACTTAAGGAGTTTATATTAAATAAAAAGTTGTGGAAATGTTCAGAAAAAAAGAAATACATGGTATTTCAAATCACTGAACTTTTTAGAGTTACATCTGTAATTAAAACCATCAGTTGAAACTGCTTAAGGAAACAAAAATATACCTGGAACTCACAATTATTTTAATAAATATTAAATATTTTACTTGTTAGGAGAACATATTTACCAGTAAAAAAGACATGACTAATATATTTCATCTCCAAATAATAAGGGCAACTTTTTGGAATATTTGGGTATCAGAAAGACTACACGTACTATTCAAAAATAAATAAAGCATTTTGAAAAATATTTTCTTCCTAAAGTTTCTTATAATTTCCCTTCTAACTTCCATAATTAAAGTTCACTCATGGAGAAATCTCCCACTAACAGGTCCAAGCCTACTGGAGTCCCCCAAATCTGCTCTCTCTAGTTTAGTCATGTAGTTAAGAAATAAATGGCACAGAACTGCTTTGATGCTGAAAAGAAAAAGGAATAAAGACAATTCTGGAGAAAGGCTTAACAATACCAACTCTAGATAAATTGATTTTAAAAAGCTTGATAATGAGATCATCAGACTTAACAATACCAACTCTAAATAAATTGATAAGAGCTTGATAATGAGATTACCAGACTATCGCCATGAGCATTTACTTATTTACCTACTAAAACATCTTTCAATTTAACATAATACTGATTTGTTACAGAGTTTTAATATATAGGAATATTATATTGGCTTCATAGTCACACATTTGTAGGCTCTAGCCAAAGAGCCCCATATGAATCTCAGGCAAAGTGTTTGCCTAAGAGTTGAAAGTAACGGACGAAAATACTTCCTGACTGGAAGCAATATACCAAAATTCTGTTTTAGGATACATGAGTTTAGATGACACTATAAACATAGTTTTTAAAGTATGCTTTAGACATGAAGGCAGGAGAAGTCACAATGAAAGAGAAAAAAACTACTCTGACCATTCATAATAACTGGATGCTTACAGGTTGGAGCTGCTGAGCACACAGAGCAGGAGCCAGCAAAAGCCACAGCTGGGCCCTTCAGATGAAGTTGCAAGGAGGCAGCAGGGGAGAAGAGGGCCTTGGTTGCCCCCAAGCTAGCAAGACCACACTAATAGGGTTGCCGTGGATCCACATAGGTGCTAGGAGCCACAACAACTGAATAAAAGGAGGCACTCATAGGTGCTAGGAGCCACAACAACTGAATAAAAGGAGGCACTCAGAGGCTGATGAGCCACTGCAAGGGACGAGAACAAGGCCCGTCCCATGGGAAGTGTTTGGAGCATGGATGGTGGGAGAGACGGGCCCACCGGGAGAACACTGGGGCACAGCAAGGACAGCTGATCTGCCCCTCAATCAACACAGGACCACTCAGAGGAGACTGGTCAAGAATGCAGAATTGCATGGGGTGCAGTTTGATGAAAAGACTCAGGCCCAGACCAGTGCTTCTACACAATCCAGGTGCACCCGATCTCACTAGACCTGGAAGTACCTATAAAGTCAACCATTAAAACCTGAGCTACACAAAAAGCCTTCCCTAGGGAATCAGTAGTAAAGCAGCAATTTAGCTCAACCACAGAACTCAAGTACTTGTCCCCAGAGGAAGTTCTCCCATTTTAAAAGGAAGCAAAGGACAACAAAGTTCCAATGCAGAGTTTAAGTGGTAAGAACAGCAAATAATCCAACACAGAACTGTAAGAAAAAACAAAATACCCAGAGACCAGAGACAAATTTTGACATTAACTAGTAAAGGTCTCACATCACCAAAGAATACCTATAAAACCTAGAAGGAACAGAAGTCCCCTGGCTTGGTGGGGGGAAGGGCTGGGGGCCTCAGCCATGCCCCCCAACACCCCAAACCAGTCCTGAGGGTGGGGATCTGAGGGCCTCTGCCATGCCCCCCTGACACCCGCAACCAGCCCAGCAACAAACACTGAGCTGCCACAGGAAGCACTCCAGGCTTTCCCGAGCCATAGTGGTTGGGGGCTGAGGGCCTCATCCATGCCCCCCGACACCCACAACCAGCCCAGCAATGACCACCAAACCACCGCAGGAAGCCCCAGGCTCTCCTGAGCTGGGGAGGTGGGGGGCTGAGGGCCTCAGCCACGACCCCCCAGCACACGCAACCACCCCAGTGACCACCACGAAGCCACCACAGGAAGCACCCTGGGCTCTCCCAACCTGGGCAGGTGGGGGGCCAAGGGCCTCAGCCACACCCCACCGACACATGCAACCACCCCATCGACCATCACTGAGCTGCTGCAGGAAGCGCCCTGGGCTCTCCTGACCCAGGGTGGTGGGGGTCCAAGGGCCTTGGCCACACCCCTTAGCATGTGAAACCAACCCAGCAATAACCACTGAGCCGCAGCAGGAAGGGCCCCAGGTTCTCAAGCTGGAGTGGTGGGGGGCTAGGGCTTCTGCCATTCTCCCATGACATCGGCACTCAGCCAAGCAATGACCAAGCCACCACTGGAAGCCCCCTGGTCTCCCCTGTGGGAATGAGTGGGGGTACCACAGGCCTCAATCCCACCCCTCCTCCTTCCTCCTTCCATCCCATTTCCTTCCCCTTTCTCCTCTCCCCCTTCCTCCCAACTGCTCTGCAACAACATCATAGAATATAAAAAATAATAATTTTTTTTTTAAAGTAATACAAATGTTTCTGTGAACTGTTTGAAGTACTGTTGCATACGAATACACATATATAAAATGATGTAAAGAATAGAGATACAAAGGTAATAATGTAAAAGTTTAAAAATAGGGCCGGCCCGGTGGCGCACTGCAGAGTGCGCCGCTTGCGAGCATGGCGGCGCTCCTGCCGAGGGTTCGGATCCCATGTGGAGACCGGTTCCCGCTCACTGGCTGAGCGCGGTGCGGGCGCAACACCGAGGGCTGCGATCCCGTTGCCGGTCCCCGGTACGGGCGCGACACCGAGGGTTGCGATCCCGTTACCGGTCAGTTAAAAAAGACAAAAAAAGGGGGGACGGGCGCGACACCGAGGGTTGCGATCCCGTTACCGGTCAGTAAAAAAAGACAAAAAAAGGGGAAAAAAAAAGTTTAAAAATATAATTGGAAGGGACTGTTTATATTTGAAGTATGTAACACTCTAACGTGATAGATCAGATATATTAAATTGCTTCCTTTAACATACTATTCGTTGAATTTTCCAGTAAAGCCATAAGTTATTAATTACTCTTGGAATCAGAAAAGAGGTTAAAAAGTTCTTTTTTTAAAAAAGAGTGTCCTATCAAATTTACTTCTTTCAAATAATAATAGTTGCAGCACCAAGACCGATCATTCTAGCCAAAGACTACAATTAAGATATCAGTAACATTTCCTAGACAAGTAGGTAGTTAATTAATCTTATTGGCTTCTGGGAAATGGAGAAAGTATAAACCATGATTTTAAAATCAAACTAGAGATAATATTTGGCAGGGTGGGATGACTTATAGTACATAGCTATCTGTGGTAGTTTTTTTGTGTGTATTGCTAATTACCTTAATATTTTAATTTCCTATATTTCTTCCTATATTTCTGCTACACTTGTCCTACTTTCCTAATCATCTTACCATATGGGCTGTATGTATAAGTTTGAGTATACAGGAAAAGCCAGACACAGAACCAATCAGATTCCTTTCTTCTTTAAACTTTCTTGGCAAAAACCTTAATCTTAGTCTTTTTATAACATATGAAGCCCTGGGTAGCTGAATAATTAAGAGCTTAGAGACTGACAGAAACTTCCCTTCCTCATACTTTCTTAGAAGGATTGTCTATAGTAAGCACAAACTAAAAAAAGAATAAAATAAACAGGAGTTTTGTTGTTGTTGTTTTAATTGAATATTCATAGAGTACAAAGCTGACTGTCACCATCAGTGCCCATACTGGCAGCATGTCCATTACCACAAATTGTGAGTATACCTCATGTCCCCCACCCAATTGTCTCCAACCTCCCTCCCCTTCCTCCAATCCACTTTGTATACTTAGGTATGCTCTCTCCCTCTGCAAGTCCAACGCACCACCGTGGTCTTTCTTTCTTTCCTTCTTTCTCTCTTAGCTCCCACTTATGAGTGAGTACATGTGGTATTTATCCCTCTGTGCTTTGCTTATTTTGCTCAATATAAGTTTCTCCAAGCTCATCCATGTTGTCGCAAATGGGAGAATTTCATTCTTTTTCATGGCAGAGCATTATTCCATGGTGTATTTTTACCCTATTTCCCTTATCCAATCTCCCATCAATGGACATTTTGGTTGGTTCCATATCTTGGCTATTGTAAACAGAGCTGCAGTAAACATGGGAGTGCAGGTATCCCTTTGACATGACGATTTCCATTCCTTTGGGTATACCCAGAAGTGGGATTGTTGGATCATATGGAAGATCTATCTGTAGCTGTTTGAGAAAACTCCATACTGTTTTCCATAGTGGTTGTACTAATTTACAGTTCTACCAACAGTGTAGGAGCATTCCCTTCTCTCCACATCCTCGTCAGCATTTGTTATTCTGTCTTTTTCATTACAGCCAGTCTAACTGGGGTGAGATGATATCTCAATACAGTTTTAATTTGCATTTCCCTGGTGACTAGTGATGTTGAGCATTTTTTCATGTACCTCTTGGCCATTTGTATGTCTTCCATTTGAAAAACGTCTACTCAGCTCCTTTGCCCATTTTTTAATTGGGTTATTTGTTTTCTTACTGTGTAATTGCTTGAGTTCCTTGCATATTATGGATATTAATCCCTTGTCAGATGCACAGTTAGCAAAAATTTTCTCCCACTCTGTAGGCTGTCGTTTCACTCTGTTGATTTTCTTTTGCTGTGTAGAGCTTTTTAGCTTGCTATAGTCCCAGTTGTTTATTTTTTCTTTTGTTGCTTGTGCTTTTGTGCTCATGTTCGTAAAGTCTGTGGCCAGTTTTAAATGCTTTCATTTCCACAAACCAGTTATTTAAATAAAGTTTTGCATTCCCAAAAGCTTTGAGTGAAACAGATAAAAACAGAAATATTTGAGTTTAAGATAGGGAGGATGATCTGGAGCCCTGTCTGCTTTATTTCCTTACTACCTTCACCCCCAAAACGTATTTGGTGGAATCTACTGGGAAATGATTTTAAGGAGAGAGTCATGAGAAACTCAGAATGCATGAAAAAATAAAATAAAATTATTCAAGCCACCATTACAATTATCTTAAAATTATATTTGAATTTTGATCGAATCACCTAACACATACTGAACACTCAACAGACAATCAGTCAATAAGCAAAAAAAAGGGCACAACATTGTGATCCTCATCAGATTTAAGAGGCACTTCAAGAGGGTTCAACACAGGGCAGCTGGAAACACACTATACTAATTTAATACAATAACTCAACTAGAGCACCGAAAACAGATTACAGCGGATTCTTTTCTTTTCTTTTCTTTTTTTTTTTAGTGACTGGTAAGGGCATCGTAACCCTTGGCTTGGTGTCATCTGCACTGCACTCAGCCAGTGAGTGCACCGACCAGTCCTATATAGGATCTGAACCCGCGGCCTTGGCGCTCCCAGCACCAGTGCGCTCCCAGCGCCGCACTCTCCCGAGTGAGCCACAGGGCTGGCCCCAGCTGATTCTCATTATTTGTGGTAGTTATGGTCTATAAAGTTCCATGAACACTGAATTAGCATATACAGAGTTAGGTTCCTGCAAGCCTCTGGTCATATTTTCATCAACAAGTCAACACATAACTTTGTTTTATGTGTGTGTTTGTGTTTAAGGACACCTTATTTAATATATACTGTTGATTCATTAACATTGAACTCACAGCCACCAACACTATAGCTCATGCTTGAATGAAGTGGACTTCTTGTTCTTAGAAACACTAGGCAGCACTACAGTAGTTCAGCACTATGCTTGGGGGCCATTTTAAACAGCAAAATCACCAACAAAAAGCATTTAAATTTTTAAAAAAATTTTTTAAAAAAGACATGATACTAAACAGACCACAAAAAGGACACTTGATTACAGTTTTTAAAAAAGACATGATACTAAACAGACCACAAAAAGGACACCTGATTACAATATGAGAAATGAAACAAGAAGGCAGGGTGTTACCTCGTTCAAACTCAAATTTCTTGCCACTCTGTGCAAACACGTGCCCACAAATGACCATGAAAGTGTCATAAGTACTGATTTGGGGGTTATAAAAAGAATTTTAGCAAGTAGTCTGTGTTCATAAACACAGAATCTACAAATAATGAGGATTGTATTTTCTTACACAACCAAATCTCATACAAGATTCTGGTTTAGGCTTAAGAATTAGTGTGTTAGAAGAAGGTACTAGAACAGGAAGGAGGAAAAAGGGTAAAAATCAGAATTAAAAGGAAGGCTCAAAATTCTGCATCAACCATGTCTACTCGCACTTTAATATACCTGTGTTAGACTGCATTATTGTTCCCAATTCATCTTTATATTCACAATCTCTGCCACATAACACTGCAGTTCCTCCCACGAGGGACAAGGCATATTTCTCCACTCTATTGAAGTTAGCCATGGCCATGTGATGTGTTTTGGCTGTTGGCTGTTAGTGGACATGATATAAGCAAAGCTTGAAATGTACTTCCAGATTTGAGGTTTCCTTGTGTTTCTATGAAAAAAACACGCCCTCAGGTAGTCCACTGCTCTAAGGAGGAACAGCAGACAAATGAAACGGATCTAGATTCTATCTGCAGAGAGAAATGGAACAGATCTAGACTCTATCTGCAGCTTGAAGCCAAGCCTAGCCAAGAACAGCCAACCCACAGATATACTAACAAGAATAAACAACTGTTTTTCCAAGCCTAGCCAAGTACAGCCAACCCACAGATATACTAACAAGAATAAACAACTGTTTTTCCAAGCCTAGCCAAGTACAGCCAACCCACAGATATACTAACAAGAATAAACAACTGTTTTTCCAAGCCTAGCCAAGTACAGCCAACCCACAGATATACTAACAAGAATAAACAACTGTTTTTCCAAGCCCTAAGTTTCACAGTATTATTGTGGCTATAGTTAGCTGATATTTAATATATTTACACATTAATTTAAAAATACTATTATCCTATTACAATTTTTTACATAAAAAGGTTGATGAGACCCTCTTTGCTTCTTTCACTAAAAGTCTAACACATAGTAGCTGGGTAGTGTGTTTCCAAAGACAGCTGCAGCAATATTTCCCATCCCACATGATCTTTTACAGTTTGACCTTGCCAGTCACTCTTCAGATGGTGGGGTCTACCTTCTCTCCCCCAAATTTGGGCTGGTTCTATGATACTGTGTGAGACCTGAAGCCAGATATTAAGACATCTACAGCTTCCATGTTTGTCCCTCATGGAACTCAGCCATCAAGCAAGAAGTCAAACCCCTCTAAGACCACCACACTGAGAGAAGACCCAAATTAGACACATGGAAAGAGAAAAAGAGACATCAAGAGGGGAAGGGGTGGAGAGCTGGGGTGAAGAAGTCACAAAGAGAGAGAGACAGAGAGATGCCATGGAGTAGAGCACTGACTGTAAACCATCTGAATGAGGCCATTTTGGACCTCATCACCATCCTAGTGCCTCGGCTGACACTATATGAAACAGAAAAAACTCTTAGTCAATCCATACAACTGTGAGAACTAATAAATTGCTACTGTTTTAAGACACTAACTTTTGGGGTAAATTATTATATGACAACTCAAACAAGTTGTTAATAAATATGTGCTAAATGAATTAAATTCATTAAAATATTCTGCTTAATGCTTACCTTGGTGTTGGCCATGTCCACAATATATTGGTCTCCCTTTATACATTCCATTACTTCAAAACCATCTCTGTCAATCACCTTGGCCTGAGAGCTTCCAGATACAACAAGAATCATGTCTCCTGTGTTACTGTACTGTAATGACTTGATCTGATGGCTATGCAAAAGAAAAAGAAAATAGTCCGGTGAGACACCAACCATAATGTTTATCTTCTCACTACATCAAGCACTGCCAGAAAAAATGTTACACAACTACACAAACTGATAATTCTACAAAATTGGAACGTCACCCCAAATGGACCCCTCAACACCTACTGGCTATCCTTTTAGCTCTCCCTTCCCGCTCTCCACACAATCTATTAAAACCTTATCTACTTATCTTATACCTTTCAACCCAACCAACTCTCCCTCTTTCAGCTGTTGAATCTTCTGGTTCTTTCCCAGAAGAAACAAATGAGCACTGTCTCAACTTTCTCCCATTAATGTTATAAAGTTATCTGTACCTGAACTCCTCTCTTCCTCCTACTTTTCAATTACAATGGTGGAAATGAATCTCTTACTGCACAAAGCAAACTATACTTCCTGTAACTTGGATACTATCCTTCCTAGTCTCCTCAGAAATTACTACTGACTATCCTCTCTCTCCTGCCCTTCACACTTAAGCTGTTTTAACAAGATTTCAATCCTCATCATCTCCTTTATTTCTCTAGCACTAAAGTATCCTTTCCACCCTCACCAATCCACTAAAACTGATATTGCTATTGTGCCTACAGTAGTGTGCCAGCCAGATCTCCCCCTTAAGAACTGAAGTACTCATTCTCCAAGCTTCCAGAAATTTGCCGGCTGATGACTAATAGCTGAACCCTCAGGAATTTCCCTAAGTTGCAGAAAACTTCTTCACCCAAGGTTATGCTACAATCCCAAAGCAGCTCACATTCAATGACTGGTCAATGTGCAGTAAAAAGGTCTAGCCCTGTGCTTCACTCTTGAATATTGCAAAAGGATTATTCCAGCCTCAGATCTCCCTGTGGGATCAGTTGACGTTGCTGCTGCAACCACACAGACGGAGAAATTCAATTTCTCCATCTGCTAATGCTGTTTCTCATGCACCCTCTCTCACAGGAGCTGACCACAGAAGCACTCCCCAATAAACTTCTAAATATAAATCTTGACATCTCGAAGTGTGTTTTTGAAAAACCTGACCTGAGAAAGTTGGTACCAGAAGTGGTCCTATGAAGCCAACTCCAAAATGAGATTTTCAAGTTGTATCAACCACTAACTAGCTAGCAATAAGGACTCCAACACTGATGGTATATAGTCCCTAACATGCTGTTAGCAGTGCAATCACAATTGCCAAATCTTTTGTTTGTGAAAGAGAAAGCACGGCAGGTGCAATATTTCAGGCATTTGAGAAGTACAGAGTAGTAGTTAAAAGGAGAAGGAATAAGATAGCTGTTGCTAGGAACAGTCGATGCAATGGAGAAAAACCATGAAAGGCTAAGGTGATAAATCCCCACTTAAAGACTATAGTGTGGAAAGTCAGAGGGTCTCTTTAGCAGCATATAAAGACAGAGTTATTGGTCTTTGTCAGGTAAGTGGTATGCAGTCATTCACCTGGTAATGCATGTCTTTCTATCACTATTAAGAAGGAGCACCAAAAGCAGTAACAGTCACAGGCAAGCAACAGCAGCACACATTCATATCCCTGAACCAGGGTTATATTCACTTTCCTACCCTTAGTCTTTTTATTTTATTTTTTTAAAGATGACTGGTAAGAGGATCTTAACCCTTGACCTGGTGTTGTCAGCACCACGCTCTCCCAAGTGAGCTAACCAGCCATCCCTATATAGGGATCCAAACCCGTGGCCTTGGTGTTATCAGCACCACACTCTCCCAAGTGAGCCACGGGCTGGCCCTTACTAACCTTAGTCTTAATACAATCCTAAGGGATATGAACCATCTGAACAATCCAAAAAAATTCAGGTAGATCCATGATCTTGATGACATCATGTTAACTGAATCAAGTGAACAAGAAGTAGCAAACACACTGGTAAGACACAAACTTTCCAGAAGATGAGCAATAAACCCTATAACACATTAGGAGATTCAGACAAGAAGATATGGGGAAGAGAAATGTGGATAGACATATAAAAGTGGGCACAAATTATGAAGCTATATATATCACACATTAATCCCAGAGATCAACTTCAAAAGAGGGAATGAACAACTATGCAGACAAAGTGACTTGACCAACAGAGTTGACATCAGCTAGCCTCCATCATCATCCCTTCTGGTCTTAACACAATAGGCTTGTAAATGAAATAGCTGTGGTGGCAGGAATGGAAGTTATTCGTGGGCCCAACAGCGAATCCCTAAAGTTGACCTAACTGTTGTTGCTGCTGAAGATCCAACAAAGGCCTATGTTCATTATTCATTAATAATTTTTTAAAACTTCCTGGCAAATTAGGATGAAAGGGTATGTTCATAAACTGATAAATAGTATTATTAAGAAAAAAACTACTGCAAACATCAGGAACAAGACAAGTTAGCCCATTTTCACCATTTCTATTCAACATGTAATAGAGGTCCTTGCCAGTACAGTATGACAAGAAAAAGACCACTTGACTTATGACAAAGGTGGTAAGAAAAGTCTTCTCAATGAATGATCCTGGCTCAATTGGATATCAATATAGTAAAAACAAATCTTGATCCCTGTTTTACACGATAAATAAAAAGCAATTCCAGGTACAGTGTAGGTCTTATTATTTTTAAAGGTAATATATCTAAACTTCTAGAAGATTACACTGATGACATTGGGTTAAAAAACTCTAATCATAAAAGAAAACATTGCAAATTTTAACTTCATCAAAATTGGGAACTTCTGGTCATCAAAAGATATTACAAGACAATGAAAAAATGACCCACAGTTTGCAACTGAAGATATGCCTGATATTTAACCAATAAAAATCCTCAGATCCAAAATATATAAAAACTCATAAAATAATAAGAAAAACATGAACAATAGAAAAACGTTCAAAAGATCTGAGCACTTCACAAATGATATCCAAATACAGGCATACCTTGTTCTATTGTACTTTGCTTTTGTGCTTCACAATAATACTTCTTTTTATTTAAAACAAATTGAAGGTTTGTGGCAATCCTGCATTGAGCAAATCTTTCAGCACCATTTTTCCAACATTGCTTAGAAATAAAGTATTTTTTAATTAAGGTATGTATATTGTTTTTTTAGACATAATGCTATTGAAAACTTAATAGTCTGTAGTACAGTGTAAACATAACTTTCCTATGCACTGAGAAACCAAAAAATTCTTGTGACTCACTTTACTGCAACAATTGCTTTATTGCAGTGGTCTGAAACCAAACCCACAGTATCTCAGAGGTATGCATGTACCCAATGATGTTATGAAAAGTTGTCCAATCTCGTCATTCATCAGGAAAATTCAAAATAAAATTATAATGAGATACTACTATAGTCCCACCAAAGTGACTAAAATTTAAAAGGCTGACAATACAAAATGTTGACAAGAATGCAGGGTAACTTTTGCTGATTATGGATAGAAAGGTAAATTGGTACAATCGTTTTCAAAATCTCTTAGGAAATACTAAAGCAGAATATATGCATAACCTACGGCCTAGGAATTCCATTCCCAAGTATATACCCAACAGAAATATAAATATGTGCTCCAAAAGACATCTACAAGAATATTCAGAGCAAAAATATTCAAAATGACCCCAAATAGCAAACAACTCAATTGTCCACAGGCAAAAAATAGATAAGAAGATGTATATTCATACTGTAGAACACTGCATAGCAATTAAAATGAACAAGTTTCTGCCATACACAGCATGGATAAATCTTACAAATATAATCAAGTGAAAGAACCCAGACAAAAAAGCATATATGCTATATTTTCTCATTTAAGTAACACTCAAATACAAGCTAAAGTAATCTATGGTATAAGGAGTCCGATGAGGAGAGTGAGGGTAATATCTGAGAAATGAGCCTCTGGTGCTAGTAATACTCTATTTCTTTGATCTACATGACAATTACAGGGATATGTTCATTTTATGATAAGTCATCAAGCTATAACCTTAGAATGTATTTTTCTAAATATTACATTTTATTTTAAATATTATAAAAATGAGAGACATCTGATACAAGTTTACATTAAGGTCCTTAATTCACCAATAAGGACATCAAACAAGGACATTACCATATTTTACATTATAATTTAAATCTTAAAGTCTACGAAATTCTCAGAATAAACTAAGAAAGCAAATAACATGTAATACTTTTTGTAGTTTAAATTGTTTTATTTTTATGCTTAAATGAGCATGTTTCAGTTTTCAAGAATTAGGTGAAAATTTTTATATACCCATTGCTAAATATAGTGCACATAAATTAATCTAAGAATTTTTATACTATAAAAGGTGAACTTTTATTCATTAATGAATAATTTAACCAAAAATGTACAAACAGAAGAATGTTTATTACAAATATAGGAAACATAAACATTACTAAATATAGGGAAGTACCAACATATCCAGAATTAAAAGTTTATTAGGGTGATGGGTACCAACATATCCAGAATTAAAAGTTTATTAGGGTGATGGTTCTTTCAAGCAACAAATAGCAAAGAAAAACTTGGTTTACCATAGGAGCTATTAATTTACTCAGGGATTTGATAAAAGGTCAGCTGAGGTCATACAGAATACTAGTTCTTTCAAGCAACAAATAGCAAAGAAAAACTTGGTTTACCATAGGAGCTATTAATTTACTTAGGGATTTGATAAAAGGTCAGCTGAGGTCATACAGATTACTATGGAACAGGTGTTCAGCCAGACCTCACAAAGAACTCTTCACTTAGTAGCTTTACTAATGTGACAGATATACTCTACTGACCCAAGGAGGAACTCCACCAACTACCCTTTAGCATGTGTTTCTCCCAATTCTGCTTTGCCATTATATGATTCAAGTATTCTGTCTCTTTTTCTATTACTTCTTTTATGACCAATTAATTTTCCTCTATACCTCCCACTCTACTTATTTAAGCTTTCTGCTGTTTTGTGGTTTCAATTCCACCAGAATTACTCATGCTTTCTGTTTTCTCTGTTTGTACATATTTGCTCTGCTCCTACTGCTGTCTGCTTCCTTAGCAATGTGTTGCATGTTCCAAGCCCCAAAGAAAAAAGAATATCAAAGACATGGCCAATCATCAGACAGTGTAGAGGACCACAGTTAGGAAGAGCCAAACCATTAGGTTTTGTTATAGACTTGAGGGAAGCCTATGTTTAGGATGTTTTTGTGATAGATCCTGTCCCCACCCTATCTATGGTAACATGTCAGAGTCACACGTTATTAAGAAGACAAAAGGAAGCCCACAGAAATATAAACCATGTAAAGTACTTCAAGGCTTCTAAGAATGGAGCTATCTAATTCACATTGCCTTGTTTGTTATTTCTCCACAACACTAACCACGACCTGTTATTATAAATATTTTGTTTATACTCCATCTTTCCTTATTAGAATGAAAGTTCCATGAGGACAACACTATACTTATTTAGTATTCTATGTGTACAACCTAAAATGATACCTGGCAAATAGTAGGTGCTTTATAAATACTTGTCAAATAGATACAAATACTACAAAAATTCCACGTATATCTATTTGTGATATGTATAAACATTAAAAAAGAGGTTATAAAATAATATGAAAAAATGGTACTAGTTGTATAAAATTGAAGCATTTGTCTATGTGTGTATAAAACACCAGAAGGAGAAATACAACAATGTCAATAATACTTAACTCCATGTGGCAGAAATATGAATAATCTGAAATAATATATACATGTTGGTGTGCCTATTTGTTAGGGCAAAATAAGCTACATATTATCTTAATCAGAAATAATAAATTATAAAATTCTCACAGAACCTGAAAAATTGTTCGGGTTGTCCAATGGAAAAAAAAAAATCTACCCTTAGACAGGAAGAAATCTATCACAATGACAATTGCAATATATGAGTGAAGTCACCAAGATAGTGGAACAGATGGTCCCCAGCATCACTCTCCCTCACAACTGATCAGTTTGCAAGTATTAAAAAGCTAAGACTGCAAACCTGGGAACACTGGAACTCAGCGATAAAGGAAGAAAAACCTGCAGAGTATGTGATGGTGAGAGAAGCTGCAGCAATAGGGAGAAGGGACCACTCCAAAAACTTCCAGCCCCAGCCACTTCGGGGCTGACCCAGTGAGGGGTAGGAAGAAGTTGTAGCACATGGAGCAGGAGCCAGCAAAAGCTGCAACTGAGCCCTTTGTGTGAAGTTGCTTGGAGTCCACAGAGGGGAAGGTCTCAGAGCATACCATAGCAGCCTCCAGGGCAGTGAGACCAATGACAGGGCTCCCTTGGACTCCCACAGAAGCAAGAGACCACAACTGCCCTATGAAAGGAACCACCCAGAGGCCAGTAGGTCACTGTGAGGGATCCACACATGTCCCACCCCACAGGATGCTTTTGGAGTGTCAGATGGAAGTTGGCCTGCCAGGGGAACACTGGAGCACACTGTGGGCAGCTGAAGTGCCATCTGATCAGCACAGGCCCACTCAGTGGAGACTGGTCAGGGCAACAGAACTGTAGGGGGTACAGTTTGCTGGGAAGACTCAGTCCCAGGCCAGAATTTCCACAAAGCCCAGGTGTATCTTACCTCACAAGACACTCAAGTGATTAAAAGGCCAACAATTACAATCCAATCCACACAAAAAGCCATTTCCAGAGAATCATCAGCAAAGCAGAAATTTAGCTCAATCATAAAGCTTAAGTACTTGTACCTTCAGGAAGTTCCCTCAATTTTGGAATTAACCAAAGGACAAAAGTTAGTTCCAGTGCAGAGTTGAAGTGGTGGTGGTAGCTAAATAATCCACCATGGAACTAAAAAAAACAGAACAATAACAAAAACCCTACAGACCAGAGATAAAGCTCTGATATTAACCAGGAAAGGTCTAACACTACCAAAAAACACCTATAAAACCTAAAAGAAAGTCAAGGGTTTGGATTCCCATACTGGCCAGCTGCCAAAACAAACCTAAAAGAAGTAGGAGTCTTCTAAAATGCCCAGGCATTGGGCCGAGCCCATGGCGCACTCAGGAGAGTGCGGCGCTGGGAGCACAGCAGCACTCCCGCCGTGGGTTCGGATCCTATATAGGGATGACCGGTGCGCTCATAGCGCTCACTGGCTGAGCACGGTGTGGCCGGTCTCAAAAAGGACAAAATAAATAAATAAAATGCCCAGGCATCAACATAAAGACAAAAAGATCAAGAAAGAACAGAGAAATACAAAACAACCAAAGGAAATAAAGCACCAGCAATGGACCCAGAGCAACAGCAGATTTAGGAAATGTCTAACAGAATTCAGAATAACCCTCTTAAGGATGTTCAGGGAGTCACAAGAAAATACAGACAGAAAATTAAATGATATCTGAAAAATAATCCAGGAGCAGAATAAGAAACTTGACAAAGGAACTGAATCAATTTTTAAAAAAACAAGTACAAATTTTAGAAATACAGAATATATTATCTGAACTGAAAAACTCAATAGGAAGCTCCAACAGCAGACTTAATCATACAGAGGAAAGAATCAGTAAACTCAAAGATAGAACATATAAAATTACCAAATCAAAGGAGCAAAAAGAAAAAAGAATGAGAAAAAATGAAACAGAAATACAGCAAATATGGGACTCCCTCTAGCTAAATAACCTCTGCATAATTGGCATACATGAAATAGAGGGAAAAGGAAATGATGTAGAAAGCATATTCAAAAACATAAAGGCTGAAAATTTACCAAGTATGGAGAACGATGACAGCATCCTGATACAGGAAGCTCAGAAGCCAACAAAATTCAATCCAAGGAGGAACACCCCAAGGCACAACATAATCAAATTATCAAAAACCAAAGACAAAGAAAGAATAGTGAAAGCAGCAAGAGAAAAAGAAACACATAACAATCAATAGACCCCAATATGTCTCTCAGAGGATTTCTCAGTAGAAAGGCCAGAAGAGAATGGGATGATGTATTTGAAGTACTGAACAAAAAAGACTTGTCAGCCAAGAATTCTATATATGGCAAAACTAACCCTCAAATATGAAAGAAATAGTCTTTATCAGACAAACAAACCTTAAGGGAATTCATTAACACTGGACTTGCCTTGTAAGAAATGCTAAAGGGAGTTCTTCAATCTGAAAGAAAACAATGCTAAAAAGTAGCAAGAAAACATTTGAAGGCACATAACTCATTAGTAAAGAGTTCACAGACAACCTCAGAATACTCAAAAGTCATAAGAGTGGTGAATAAACTTACATCCTTAGCGTGAAGACTAAAGGAAAAATCTAACAACAATAACATATACAACAACCATACAAGTGATACACAATATTAAAAGACGTAACCTGAAGCAACAATCTGTTGCTTTAAATCTGTTGCAAAAAGCAGGGAGGTCTCTATACCGGTCAGGCAACAAAAACAAACAAACAAAAAAAGTAGGGGAGAATGACACCTAAGCACAAAGTTGGCTGTGTGTTTTTCTTTTTTCGTTTCTTAGATATCAAAGTTAAGTTGTTATTAGTATAAAATAATCTATTATAACTATAATGTATTTTGTAAGTCTCATGGCAATCACAACACAAAAACTTATGAGACACAGTAAAAGTAAATGACAAGAAATCAAAATATACTACTAGAGAAAATCATTCAACTACAAAGGAAGACAGTAAGATCAGAAAAAAGGGGAAAAAAAGTCAACAAAACAACCACGGAAAACGTAACAAAATGTCAGTAACAAGTCCCTACATATTAATAATGACTCTGTGGATTAAATGCCCCAATTAAAAGACACAGAGTAGCTGAATAGATTATAAAACAAGAACCAACAATATGCTGCCTACAAGAAACTCACTCCACCTATAAAGACACACACTGAAAGTGAATAGATGGAAAAAGACATATCGTGCAAATACACAGCAAAAAGAGCAGGAGAAGCTATACTTGTATCAGATAAAATAGACTCCAAGATGAGGAAAGTTAAAAAAAAAAGATAAAGGAAAGTCATTATATAATAAAAGGATCACTTCACCAAGAGGATGTAACAAATTCTAAATACATATGGACCCAACTCTGGAGTACTCAGTTATATAAACAATTACTACCAGACCTAATGGGAGAAATGGACTCCAACAAAAAGTAGTTGGGAACTTTAACACCAATTTCAGCAAAGGACTGATCATTCAGATAGAAAATTAATCATGAAACATTAGAATTAATCTCCACTCTAGGCCAAATGGACCTAATGGACATATATAGAACATTGCATCCAATAGCTACAGAGTATACATTCTTCTCAGCAACACATGGAACATTCTCTAGAATATACCATATGTTAGCTCACAAAACAAGTCTCAACAAATTTTTAAAAATTGAAATCGAATCAACTAACTTGTCTGACCTCAATGGAATAAAACTAGCAATCAATGACAAAAAGTCCACTCAAAACCCTACAAATACATGGAAATTAAACAACATGCTCCTAAACAATGAATGGATGAAAGAAGAAATCAAAAAGTAAATTTGAAAATTCTGAGAGACAAATTAAAATGAAAACATGACATACGGGATACTGCAAAAGCAATTCTAAGAGGGAAGTTTACAGCAATAAATGCCTATATCAGAAAAGAAGACTTCAAATAAACAACCTAATGGTACACCTAAGCAAACTAGAAAAACAAGAACAAACCAAACCCAAAATCAGTAGGAAAGAAATAACACAGGTCAGAACAGAAACAAACGAATTAGAGATTTTTAAAAAAATACAAATTACAAAAAGAACACATTACAACTGATGCCAAAGAAATACAACTGATCATAGGAAACTGGTAGAAACTACATGCAAACAAATTGGAAAACCTAGAAGAAATGGATGAATTCGTAGACACATGCAACTTACCAAGGTCAAATCATGAAGAACTAGAAAACCTAAACAGACCAATAATGAGTAATGAGGCTGAAGCAGTAATAAAAAGTCTCCCATCAAAGAAAACCCCAAGACCAGATGGCTTCACTGCTAAATTCTACCAGACATTTAAAGAAGAATACCAACTCTTCCAAAACCTCCCAAACTCATTCTATGAGGCTAACATTAACTTCATACCAAAACCAGAAAAAGAAACAAAAAAAACTCTACAAACCAATATCCCTAGTGAACACAGATGTGAAGATCCTCAACAAGATATTAGCAAACAGAATCCAACAACACATTAAAAAAATCATTCACTATGATCAAGTGGGATTCATTCCAGGGATGAAAAACTTTATATTCATATGCAGATTAAAACTAAACCCCTATCTCTCACCATACACAAAATCAACTCAAAGTGGATCAAAGACCATAATTTAAGATCTGAAACTATGATATTACTAGAAGAAAACATAGGGGAAATGCTACATGAAGTGGGAGTGAGCAGCAAAGGCACAAGCAATTAAAGCAAAAATACATAAATGAGAGTACATCAAACTGAAAAACTTTTGCATAGCAAGGGACACTGTCAACAAACTGAAGAGACAACCAGAGATAAAGTGTTTGCAAACTATACATTAGACAAGGGGCTAATATCCAGACTATATACGGAACTCAAACAAATCAACAGCAAAAAAAGAACCCAAGTACAAAATGGGCAAAGGATATGAACAGACATTCTTAAAAGAAGATATAGAAATGGCCAACAGGCACATGAAAAAAATGTTCAACATCACTAACTGTAAGAGAAATGCAAATTAAAAGCACAATGAGATATCATCTCACCCCACTTAGAATGAGTATTATCATGAAGACAAAAAATAACAAATTCTAGCACGGATGGGGAGGAAAAAAACTCTCCTGCACTGTTGTTGTTAGTGTAAATTGATACAGCCACTGTGGAAAACAGTATGGAGGTTCCTCAGAGAACTAAAAATCAATCTACCTTATCATCCAGCTATCCCACTACTGGGTATATATGCAAAGGAAATGAAATTGATAAACCAAAAAGACACCTGCACTCCCATGTTCATCACAGCACTATTCACAATAGCCAAGAGATGGAATCAACCTCAATGTCCACCAATGGATGAATAGGTTAAAAAAACTGTGGTATATATACACAATGGAATACTACTCAGCTATCTAAAAAAACATGATATCCTATCATATGCAGCAACATGGATTGAACTGGAAACCATTTTTTGGTTATTGTTATTGTTCTTATTTTTACTGAAATGTAATTGATTATACAAATTTGTGGGGTACAGAGTTGAATATCAATACCTGTGTACAATTTACAATGATCAAGTCAGGATAATTAGCATATTCACATTAAAAATGAAACTATGCTATCTTTAATAATTACAAAGTTCAGACTGCTAAACCAAAGTGTCTAAAGTAAGTATGGAATGAACTAGTTAGTTCACAGCATATATCTTTGTTAATGGTACTCACATTTTGGAGAAGAATTAATTTTCTTCACTAACCATGAAAGGTGGAGACCGGTTCCCACTCACTGGCTGAGCGCGGTGCAGGCGCAACACCGAGGGTTGCGATGCCGTTGCTGGTCCCCGGTACAGGCGTGACACCGAGGGCTGCGATCCCGTTACCGGTCAGTAAAAAAGACAAAAAGGAAAAAAATAATAATAATAAAATAAAAATGTAATCATTTCTTGTGTTGAAGACATTCCATCTCCTCTCTTCTAGTCGTCTGATAATGTGCAATACATTATTCTTAACTATAGGTGCCTAGCTCGACTGTACATTAATATGGTTTATTTTTCTTAATTAGCTATTTTACGTCCATTAACCCATTTCTTGGATTCCTCTCACTCTTTGCCAGCTCTAGAAACCAGTTTTGTTCTTTCCTTCTGAAAGTTCAACATATTACTCTGATTGTTTGTCCATCTGTCTATCCATCCTTGCATCCTTCCTTTCCTCCCTCCTTCCTTCCTTCTTTCCTTTCTTCTTTACCTCACACTTCTGAGTAAGGACATGTGGTATTTCTCTCTATGCCTGGCTTATTTCACTGAGCATAATTTTCTCCAAGCTCATCCATGCTGCTGCAAATGACAGAATTTTATTCTTTTTATAGGTGAGCACTATTCCAGTGTATGTATACTATATGTTCCTTATCCAGTGATGAACATTTATTTAGTTTGGTTCCATACCTTGGCTATTATAAATAGAGCTGCAATAAACATGGAAGTGCAAGTATCCCTTCTTCAACATGATGACTTCCATTCCTTTGGGTACATACCTAGTAGCAGGATTGCTGAATCGTATGGTGGTTCTATCTGTAGTTGTTTGAGAAAACTCCATACTGTCTTCTATAGTATGCACTAACTCACAGTTCCACCAACAGTGTATAAGGGCTCCCTTTTCTCCGCATCCTTGCCAGCATTTGTTATTCTCTATCTTTTTGATAACAGCCAGGTTTAACTGGGGTGAGATGATATCTCAATGTGGCTTTGATTTTCATTTTCTGACAGATGGAACTGGAAACCATCATGTTAAGTGAAGTAAGTCAGGCACAGAAAGACAAATACCACATGATATCACTCATATGTGGAATCTTTAAAAAATAAAAGTGGTTCTCATAGAAGTAGAGAGTAGAATAATGGTCACAAGAAGGGGTGGAGGGGAGAGTGGTAGACTAATGGGCACAAAACTATGCTATCTTTAATAATTACAAAGTTCAGACTGCTAAACCAAAGTGTCTAAAGTAAGAATGGAATGAACTAGTTAGTTCACAGCATATATCTTTGTTAATGGTACTCACATTTTGGAGAAGAATTAATTTTCTTCACTAACCATGAAAAAAAAAAAAAAAAAAAAAAAAAAAAAACAGCAAAATTTGAGAGGGAGTAGAAACAGTCAGTGGCTCAGTTCTCTGGCAAATTACTCTACCAAATTGCTTGATTTATATTTGGAGGAAAATCCAAACCTGAGCAATTCCACCCTAATATTCACTTTCCCTTTTGGCTATATAGAAAAACTTTTAACATTTTCCCTCTCTAACTTTTTGATGTGCTCTCTGTAGTCCACTTTGCCAACACTAAAATGAAATGTTCAACATCAAGCTCACCATTCCTGTCCCACTTTGCTCTTAATTCTGCTAGCCACAGAGTTAAAAGGACAGGATTAAGAGTCATTAGACACAGTACTAAGGAGAATTAATGGGCTTGTTCAAGAGGTATAACATCTGCTTCTCAAATTCCTGCCTAAACAACTAAGATTCCGATCAAAGAGAAGACAGAGAAAGCCAATCTGACAGTAAACTGGAGTCATGAGGAAGTGAATGTTCTCTCAGGGAGTAACTGTGACACCAGAGAAAGGCTTAGTGACATTGCACAATTCTTTCTCTGAAGTTATTCATGGGGCAAGTGGGAGTATATGAGTGTAAGTGGAGGGGAGTGGAAGGTGAAGATTGAGGATCCTTTTAAGTAGTTTTTGCTCGGCTAGCAAAACAAGCTGGGACATGCAAGACAGATAAACACAGCTGTTTGGGGTTGTCACTTGGGGCTCAGGAGCCAAGGTGTCCTGCTTTAGTGAAAAGTGCAGCAGAATGTGAATCAGGAGCCCAGGGATACAAGTCTTTGCTCTGCAGCTAACCAGCTGTGTGATGATGAGCAAGCCTTTCAGCTTCACTAGACTCAGTCTTCTTATTTTATGGAAAATTAGTAGATGAGACTCGATAGCAACACTATACAGAGGTGCTCTTGAGCCACAGAGTTCATGGACTAGTTGTATAACTTTGGTGAGTCCTAGTTTCCTCCACTGAAAAATCAAGAGAAATAATACTTAATTTATAGGATTGGGGTGCGGATTAAACATAATATGCATAAAGTCACCTGGCACAGTACATAAAAGAAGTAGTTATTATCATTACTTCTTTATTTCCAAAGTCTTTCTAAGATTATGTCAGGGGCATGAAATCTTGGTAGATAAATGCAATGTTATTTCAGATTCATTACAAGTTGAGTTAGTGTACGTTTGGCACATTTTTTAACTATTACTAAACAAATACTCAAGAGAAATGTTCTTACATCTTTCCTGATTTTCTGCACCCAGCCAAAAAATCTCAAATCCTATGTCAGATATGACTATTACATTCTTGGAAATGAAAGGCAATAATGATTACAGAAAATAGTTTTAGATTTGCATGCCATCTTCCTAAAGTATTTGATGAAATCGTTCCTTCCAAGTATGTAATATATATTATCTAGAGGGTGGAAACAGGCCAAGAAAGCAAGAGACATGAGGCAGAAACCTCAGATTTCTATATGAGAATATCAGAAAATACTAATCTATTATACGCCAAAACAAATCATCAACTGCTTCAATATTTTACATTTTAAATTTAAGAATAGATTTCCAATGCAAAATTAAGAACATATCACCTACTGGCTTAACATACTAAAAATTAGCAAGCCAGAAGCAACAAAATAATATATCTGTCAAACAAAACTAACGTCCCAGAAAATTTCTATCCAGGACTATATATAATTTTACTAAAGTCAATTTATAATACTTTTTTCCCATTAAAATGCATATTCTTGTTTAGAAATGTGATAAAATTACTCTATCACTCAATCAGTACAGATTAATAGCTCCATGACTTTACATGATTTCATGGTCAAGTTCCATGCTAAAATAGAGTAAGTCCAGAGGCAAGGAACTTACTTACCTAAATAACATGTTTTTAGGCCTTCTGAGAATTAGAGAAATAAGACCAAGAAAAGCCAGGTAATGAAGATGACTAGGAACAGCTAAGTCTTTGTTCTAATTATTCCCAACAGTTTCCTTTCTGATAATATTGATATTAGGAATAACCCCCAAGTCTTAATTCTAGCAGCAGAGGAACAGGGGCTCAGCATTTAACAATGAATAAAATGTGTTGAGGGAGCAAACAGTGGAAGGGCCCTCCTTTAGACAGCCTCGCTGGAAAAGAGAAAATTAGGTGAAGACCTATACATAAGAAGGAGTTAACCATGTTTGTGGGAGGTAAAAAAGTAGCAGGTGGTAGGGAAGAAGAACGTTCTAATCAAAGAAAACTGTGCTCTGCAAAAATCCTACAGCCATTTTTCAAGAGCATACTAAAAAGTGGGGAAAGAAACAGGCAAGGGCCACATCACAAAGGATTTTATAAAACACAGCAAGGTATTTGGGTTTTATTCAAAGTGCAGTAGAAAGACATCAAAGGGACTGAGCATGAACAGGGGAGAAAACCACAAAGAGACTGCTACAGTATTCTAGGTGAGATTTAATCAAGGAAGACTTAAGGTGAACCCTGAAGGAGGGGTTTTGAAGAGACCAGAGAGGCAGGAGAAGTACCTATATGGAGTACAGGTCTGGATGGAGAAAAGAGCCAAGTAATAGGGAAAGAGAGAAGAAGGCGTACTGAACTGACTGCAATGAAACCTTCATGTTATGAAGTAAGAAATACACACAGAAAGATGACAACAATTGCATAATCCTTCAAAGTTCAAGAGAAAAATATAAACTTAAAGACTTCAGAAATTAAGGACTTGTGAAATGTCACCCAAAAATGTAAAAATATATTTTGTCAATATAAGGTTGATTCTGCAGAGGGTACAAGTAATAGGTCTTTAAGAACTTAAAAACAGGAAATATAATAGAAGAATTCTAAGGAAAATAGCGGCTTGAGGAATACATGAGACTTCCTTATTCCAAATACCAAAAGAAATAACCTAGAAACATCTAAAAATTGGAAGAAATGAAAGAACTACTGAAAAGTAAAAACTATCCAGCAATTTCTATTAGGAAATGACCAGAGTGATTAGAAAAACACCTCCCAGAAACAGTACAACAGCCTCATGTGAAAATATCCCAGAAACCACGAATTTTTAGGGCAGCGTGTTCTCAAAGAAGCAAGGCTGCCCTTATGGAAACAGTTATTACAAACATTAGGCAGCTGGCAGCTAAAAAGGATGTTTAAGAGATGATACGGCGGTTGATAAAACAAAGACATACCAACTAGTCAGAAACCTAACAGAATAGCTTCCCAGAAAACAGAGCATCCATCACATAGAGAGGAGCCCCCCATAAAGATTACTCCCAGACCCAGTCCCCTCAAAACTTCCTCTGACCACAGGCTCATTCCATTATCCACCAGCTAGTAAGTTTCAGAAAGTAAGGAAATGTTAAGAAGAACCTACTCGACCAGGCAGGGAGAGTTAAGAGACTACAATAATAAGGAGTTGAGAAGAGATTTACAGTAGGGGTCAGCAAACTTTCTGTGAAGGAACAGATAAATATTTTAAGCCTTGCAGGCCATATACAATCTCACTCACACATTCTTTTTTTGTTGTTTTCTGGGGTTTTGGTGGGATTTTTTTTTTTTTGTCCTACAACCCTTTAAAATTGTAAAAACAAAAATAGGTCAAGGACTGGAGTTGGCCCTCTTGGCCACATCCTGCCAACCACTGTTCTAGAACATAGAAGACAAAGAATATAGCTGTGGAATCTTTTTTAAAGGGGAAAAAAAAAAGATATTTACAGACAGTAATTGTAAATACAGATATTTACAACAGACAGTAGTTGTTTGTGCTGATAATAAAATTCAAGAAAACATACCTATTACTATTACATACAATGCTTAATAAATAAACTTGTTCCTTGGGGATTTCCACATTTGTGGGCATATCTGTCAGAGAAGTCCCTAAAAGTGGGTTACTGGGTCAAAGGCTTTCTATGTTCGTAATTTGGAAGAGAATACCAAATTGCCCTCTATAAGATGGTTCCAATTTACACTCCCACTAGTAATGCCTAAAAGTGCTTGCTTCTCCGTATCTTGACATCAGAGTTCACATTTCACATCTTGATAGATAGTATCAAGTTGTTCTGGGAAAAAAAAAAGTTCAGTAATTTATAGCCATACCTTTGCCTTCTTCCCACATTGGATAGTATATATCCTGTTCACCTTTGCCCAACTTACAGGTGATAACTAGTACCTCATTGGCATTAGTTTTTCCATCTTTGATTCTTACTGAAGTTGAGTATATTTTTCATGTTTATTGACCAGTTGTATTTCTTCTGCTCTTGTCTATTAAATTCATTTCCTTTGACTAGTTCTAGTTTTCAAAATCCCCTTCCCTATTGATTTATAGAAATTCTATGTATTATAAATAGTAGCCCATTGCTTGTAATGTGTTGCAATTTTTTGTTTATAATTTTTTAATTTTATGATGTCTTTTCTGAAGTATAAAATATCTTTTTAATTATAAAAGCAATTCATGCTGCTTTGCTATATAATGTAAAAGCAAAAAGTGAAAGGTCCTCATTTCTCCCACATAACACACTTCCATTCCTAGGACATAACTTCTCAAATATTCCCTGGTAATTAAAAAACATAAATATGTAAGTCATATATTACAAAAATGGGATAATTTTGAAAACTGCTTTTTTCCATCTAATATTGATGAAAATATACCTAAATAATTTTTTCAAGAAAACATGGTTTACACTAACATAAACAGGAAATAGGCAAGGATAGAAAACAATATTTAAAAGTACTTTAACACAGCTCTTCAAAAGACAGAGAAGAACTTTTTATTGTTAGGAAAATGGAAAGCAAGCCACAGACAAGCGTATTTGTTACACACTTCTTATAACGACCTTTATCAATGAACCCAAGAAAAGCAACCCAATTTTTAAAACAGACACTTCACCAGAAAGATACAAGTCATGCACTGCTTAACGACAGGAATATGTTCTGAAAAATGTGACATCAAGAGATTTCATCATCATGCAAACATCATAAAGAGTACGTACACAAACCTAAATGGTATAACCTACTACACACCTAGGCTACATGGTATAGGCTATTACTCCAAACAACATAAATGTTGTCCATTGCTGACCAAAATGTCATACGCAGTACATAACTAAATATGTAAAGGACATACAAAGATGCTTGACAGCACTCATCATCAGGGAACTTCAAATTACTTCCCAATGACATATAACTACATACCTAAAAAAATGGCTAAAATTGAAAATATTCATAATACCAAGTGTAGGTAAGGATGTGAAGTGACTAGAACTCTTCTACATTTCTGCTAGGAAAGCAAAATGGTACAACTCTTCGGAAAAGTTGGGCAGTTTCTTATAAAAAGTTAACACACACAAACCATATGATGTAGCAATTCACACTTAGGTATTTACCCAAGCAAATTAAAATACCTGTCCAACATTTGTTCTCTTCAGGCAGTCCATTCCTCAGGCTGTCCTTTCCCCATTGTATATTTTGGGTACCTATGTCAAAAACCAGTTAGTTGTAAGTGCATGGGTTTATTGTGGGGCTCTCTATCCTATTCCATTGGCCAATTTGTCTGTTATTATGTCATTACCATGCTATATTGTTTGTTATAGCATTATAAAATATTTTGAAATCAGAAAGTGTGATGCCTCCAACTTTGTTCCTTTTACTCTGCATCCTTGCCAGAATTTATTTTTTGTCTTATTGATAATAGCCATTCTAACTAAAATGAGATATCTCATTGTGGTTTTCACTTGCATTTCTCTTATGATTAGTTTTACGTGGCCCTTTACCAATTCCTTCCTTATTCCCCTTCCCCACCTCTGGTAACCTTCACTTGTTCTCTCCTTTTGAAAGTCCAGTGCATTATTGTGATTGTTGTATCTTTCTCTTTTAAAATTTATTTGTTCAGTTTTTTAGCTCCCACTTATGAGTGAGAAAAGGAACAGATTAGAGAACCCATAAGTCAACCCACATGCTTACAGCCACTGTACTTCGACAAAGGCACAAAGAACATACATTGGGGAAAAGACTGCCTCTTCAATAAATGGTACTGGGAAAACTGGACATCCATATGTAGAAACTAGACCGGTACCTCTCACCATATACCAAAATCAACTCAAAATGGATTAAAGATTTAAATAAGACCTGAAACTATAAAACTTCTAAAAGAAAACATAGGGGAAACACTTCAGGAAGTAGGAGTGGGCAAACCCTTTTGAACATGAACCCCAAAGCAAAGGCAACAAAAGAAAAAATAAACAAATGGAATTATATAAACCTAAAAAGCTTCTGCATAGCAAAAGAAACAGTTAAACAGTTAACAGAGCAAAAAGACAACCTACAGAATGGGATAAAATATTTGCAAAGAATGCACCTTACAAGGGATTAATATCCAAAATATACAAGGACCTCAAAGAACTTCACAGTAAAAAAAAATAATAATAATAACCCAATTAAAAAATGGGCAAAGGACTTCTGGTAAAGATGGTAGAATAGATGGTCCCCAGCATCACTCTCTCCCACAGATCAACCAATTTACAGCTATAAAAAAGCAACGACAGCCAAGCTAGGGCCACTAGAGCTCAGGGGAAGAGGAGGGAAAAAGGAGGAGAGACCTACGTAGCGCATGAAGCAGGGAGAAGCCATGATGACAGAAAGAAAAAACCCATTCAACTGCTTCGAATCCCAGCCGTTTCCAGGCTGGAGCTGGTGAGTGCACGGAGGAGCTGGCAAAAAGCCGCAGCTGTGCCTTTCAGATGAAGTTGCTTGGAGGTGGCAGGGAAGAGGGCCTTGGTGGTCCCCAGGCTAGCAATACCACTAATAGGGCTCCCATGGACCCAGATAGGAGCGAGGAGCCACAACAACTGAAAAAAAGGAGCCACTCAGAGGCTGGTGAGCTATCACGAGGGACTGGAGCACAGCCTGTCCCACGGGAAGTGTTTGGAGCACAGGTAGTGGGAGAGACAGGCCCACCAAGAAAACACTGGGGCACAGCAAGGACAGCTGATCTTCCCCCCAGTCAGCACAGGACCACTCAGAGGAGACTGGTCAGGAATACAGAACTGCACGGGGTGCAGTTTGATCAAAAGACTCAGGCCCAGACCCGAGTTTCTACACAACCCAGGTGCACCAGATCTCACCAGATCCAGAAGTACCTATAAAGTCCACCATTAAAACCTGAGCTACACAAAAAGCCTCCCCTAGGGAATCAGCAGTAAAGCAGCAATTTAGCTCAACCACAGAGCTCAAGAACTGGTCCTCACAGGAAATTCCCCCATTTTAGAAGTAAGCAAAGGACAGCAAATTAGTTCCAACGCAGAGTTTGAATGGTGGGAACAGCAAATAGTCCAACACAGAACTGAAAGAAAAAACAAAGTACCCACAACCAGAGACAAAGTTTGATATTAACTAGTAAAGGTCTCATTTCACCAAAGAACACCTATAACAACTAGAAGGACCAGAAGTTTAACAACTAAAAGGACCAGAAGTTCCATGGGCAACCAAATCAGAAAGTTGGTAGGGCCGGTGCCTCAGCCATGCCCCTCGACACCCACAACCAGTCCTGAGGGTGGGGGCCAAGGGCCTCAGCCACACACCCCCAGCATGAGCAACCAGTCCAGCAATGACCACTGAGCCACCGCAGGAAGCACTCCAGGCTCTCCCGAGCTGGGGAAGTAGGGGGACAAGGGCCTCGGTCACACACCCCCAACACGAGCAACCAGCCCAGGGACAACCACCAAGCCACAGCAAGAAGGGCCCTGGGTTCCTGAGCTGGGAGGTAGGTGAGGGCTTTTGCCACACCCCCCTGACATCTACACCCAGCCCGGCAATGACCAAGCCACCGCTGGAAGCCCCCCTGTGGGAATCTCCCCTGTGGGAATAAGGGGGCTGCCACAGGCCTTAATCCTGCCCCTCCTCCTTTCTCCTTCTTCCATCACATTTCATTCCCCTTTCTCATCTCCTCCCCCCTCCCACCTGTTCTGCAACATCATAGAATGTAAAAAGATAATTTTAATAAAATTTTTTTTTAAATGGGCAAAGGAACAGAATAGAACTACCTGAGACTGGGTGATTTATAAAAAAGAGACGTTTATTTGGCTTATGATTCTGGAACAGCTGCTTCTGGTACAGGCCTCCAGCTGCTCCTACTCACGGCAGAAAGCGGCAGGCACCCGGCAGGTACAGGCAGATCACATGGTAAAAGGAAGCGCATGCGAGAGAGAGAGAGGAGGGAGGAGCCAGGGTCTATTAAACAACCAGCTCTCGCGGGAACTAACAGAGCAAAAATTCACTCATTACTTCCCCACCTAGGGAGAGCATTAATCCATTCG
Source organism: Galeopterus variegatus (assembly GCF_000696425.1). Taxonomy (NCBI): domain Eukaryota; kingdom Metazoa; phylum Chordata; class Mammalia; order Dermoptera; family Cynocephalidae; genus Galeopterus; species Galeopterus variegatus. The sequence goes on along the minus strand of NW_007726192.1, from coordinate 53,789 downwards.
TGAGGGATCTGCCCCCATGACCCAAAGGGCTTCCAGCACTGCCACAATGGAGATCAGATTTCTACATGAGTTCTGGGAAGATAATACATCCAAACTCCCTCAAGGTGATACATCCCCTCAATAAAAGCAAAGACAAAAACCATATGATCATCTCTACAGACAATGAAAAAGCATTTGACAAAATTCAACATTCATTCCTGATAAAGGCTCTCTACAAGTTAGGCATAAATGGAAAGTATCTCAACACAATTAAAGCCATATATGATAAGCCCACTGCCAATATCATTCTGAAGGGAATGATAAACAACTTTACAGCAAAAAACCCAAATAACCCAATTAAAAAATGGGCAAAGGAACTGAATAGGCATTTCTCAAAGTAAGATATATGAATGGCCAACAGACGCATGAAAAAATGCTCAACATCACTCAGCATCTGGGAAATGCAAATCAAAACCACACTGAGATACCATCTCACTCCAGCTAGGATGGCTAACATCCAAAAGAGTGAGAATAATAAATGCTGGCAAGGTTGTGGAGAAAAAGGAACTCTTGTACACTGTTGGTGGGACTGCAAAATGGTGCAGACTTTATGAAAAATGGTATGAAGTTCCCTCAAACAATTACAGATAGATCTACCATATGATCCAGCTATTCCACTGTTGGGAATATACTCAGAGGAATGGAAATCATCATGCTGAAGGGATACCAGTACTCCCATGTTTATTGCAGCTCTATTTACAATAGACAAGACTTGGAACCAGCACAAATGTCCATCATCATATGAGTGGATAAGGAAACTGTGGTACATCTATGCAATGCAATATTACTGCGCTGTAAAAAAGAATGAAATACTGCCATTTGCATGGATAGACCTAGAGAAAATTATATTAAGTGAAACAAGTCTGGCACAGAAAGAGAAATACCACATATTCTCACTTATTTGTGGGAGCTATAAATAAATAAACAAATATACAAACAAATAAAGGGGGGGGAGAAGATGCAACAGTCACAAAAATTCCTTGACCTTGTTAAGACAAGTGAACAGATATGATGTAGTGGGGGGAGTGTGATAGAGGGAGGGGAGAAAGGGAAACAGTAAAGGAACATGAAAATCAACCAGAAAGTACATTGAGAAGTTAAAAATAAATAAATAAATACAGAAAAAAATAAATAAATAACCCAGGCAGACAAAAAGGAAAAAAAAAGAATTTTTAAAAAATGAAGAAAAGCTAAGAGATCTAGAAGACCTCAAGCACACAAACATCCCTATCATGGTGTTCCAGACAGGGAGGAGGGGGAAAGGTATGGAAAACCTATTCAACCAAATAATAACAGAAAACTTCCCAAGTATAAGGAGAAACATGGACCTTCAGAATCAGGAGGCTCAAAGATCCCCAAACAGATTCAATCCACAAAGATCCTCTCCGAGACACATTATAGTCAAACAACAAAGCTCAAAGACAAAGAAAGAATCTTAAAAGAAGCAAGAGAAAAATGTCAAGACACCTTTAAAGGAGGTCTTACCAGACTAATAGCAGATTTCTCAACAGAAATTCTAAAGGTCAGAAGAAAATGGGATGATAAAATACTAAAAGAAAAAAACTGCCAGCCAAGAATACTATATCCACCAAGGCTATCCTTCAGAAATGAGGGATATTATTTCCCAGAAAAACAATACCTGCAGGAGTTCACCATCACATGACCAGTCCTGCAAGAAATCTTCAAGAGAGTCCTGGATCTAGAATACGAAAAATGACAATCACTACCATGAACACACAAGAAAGAATAAAACTCATTGGTAGAACAAAAATGTAAACAAGAAAGAGAAAGAAACTAAATCTTACCACGTCAAAAAACCACCACCAACAAAATCTAACAAATATCAAAGACAAACAATAAAGAGAAGAAAGGAACAAAAGATACTTTAAACATCCAAATGAAAATTGATAAAATGCCAGGAGTGACAATACATTTCAATAACAACCCTAAATGTAAATGGATTAAACTTCCCACTCAAAAGACACAGGTTGACATGCTGTATTGAAAAGCCAGACCCAACTATATGCTGTCTTCAAGAAACCCACCTCACCTGTAAAGATGCACAAAGAATAATAGTGAAGGGATGGAAAAAGATATACCAAGCAAATGGAAATCAAAAATGAGCAGGAGTAACTATTATTATATCGGATAAAACAGACTTTAAACCAAAAACTCAATAAAAGGCACAAAGAAGGCCACTATATAATGATAAAGAAATCTATCCAGCAAGGAAACATAGCAATCATAAATATATATGCATCAAACACCAGAGCAATCACATATATAATGCAAACACTATCAGACCTAAAGAAAGAGCTAGACCCCAAAACAATAATAGTAGGGGATCTGAACACCCCACTGCCAGTACTGGATCATACAGGCAACAAAACAACAGAGAAACACAAGATTTAAACTACACTTTAGATCAATTAGACATGGCAGATATCTACAGAACATTTCATCCAACAAATACAGAATCTACATTCTTCTCATCAGCACATGGAACATGCTCCAGGATATACCACATGTTATGTCATAAGTCAAGTCTCAACAAATTCACAAAAACTGAAATCATCTCAAGCATCTATTCTGACCACACAGATAAAAACAAGGAATTAATAACAAGCAAGGGCCAGCCCGGTGGCGCACTGCTACAGTGCACTGCTTGGGAGCGCGCCGGCGCTCCCGCCGAGGGTTCAGATCCCACATACAGACTGGCCGCTCACTGGCTGAGCGAGCTGCAGGGGCAACACTGAAGGTTGCGATCCCGTTGCCGGTCCCGGTCCGGTACGGGCGCGACACTGAGGGTTGCGATCCATTGCCGGTCATGAAAAAAGACAACAAGGAAAAAAATAAAATAAAATAACAAGCAAAACTCGGGACACAGTACAATTACATGGAAATGAAACAACAGCTTCCTGAATGGCGACACTGAGGGTTGCGATCCATTGCCGGTCATGAAAAAAGACAAAAAGGAAAAAAATAAAATAAAATAACAAGCAAAACTCGGGACACAGTACAATTACATGGAAATGAAACAACAGCTTCCTGAATGGCCTATGGGTCCCAAAAGAAGTTAAACAGGAGACCAAAAAATTTCTTGAAACTAATGAAAATAAAGACACATCATACCAAAACCCATGGGATACTGAAAAAGCAGTGCTAAGAGGAAAGTTTACTGCAATAAACACTTATGACAAAAGAATAGAAAGATTTCAAATAAACAGCCTAATGCTACACCTCAAAGAACTAGAAAAAACCAAGAACAACCCAATCCCAAAATTAGTAGTTGGAAAGAAATAATTAAGATCAGAGCAGAAGTAAATGAAACAGAAACCCCCCAAAATAACACAAAAGATCAGTGAAACAAAAAGTTAGTTTTTTGAGAAGATAAACAAATAGACAAACCATTAGTTAGGTTACTAAAAAAAGAAGAGAGAAGACTCAAATACCAAAAGTCAGAAATGAAAAAGAAGACCTTACAATTGATACTACAGAAATACAAAGAATCATTAGAGACTACTATAAACAACTATATGTCAACAAATTTGAAAACCTGGAGGAAATGGATAAATTTTTGGACACATACAAACTGCCAAGACTAAACCAAGAAAAAAAAGAAACCTGAACAGACCAATAACAAGCAATGACATTGAAGCAGTAATCAGCACTCTCCCAACAAAAATCATATACAGTGTATATTGACAAAATAAAAATTAAAAAAAAAATAAAAATAAAAAAAAAAATAATAAAAAAAAAATAAAGAGGAATTAATACCAATTCTCTTCAAACTAATCCAAAAAACAAAAAGAGGACATTCTTCTAAACTCATTCTATGAGGCCAGCATCAACCTGATACCAAAAGCAAACAAAAAAAGAAAACTGGCCAATATCTCTAATGAACATAGATACAAAAATCCTCAACCAAGTATTAGCAATTAGAATACAACAACACACCAAAAAAATATATACACCATGGCCAAATTGGATTCATCCCAGGGATGCAAGGATGAATTGACATACATAAGTCAATATATGTGATACACCACATCAACAAAATCAAGAACAAAAACCATATGATTGTCTCAACAGACATAGAAATAGCATTTGACAAAATTCATCTGTTTGCAGATGACAAGATCCTACATATAGAAAACCCTAAGGCCTCTACCAAAAAACTCTTAGAGCTTATAAACAATTTCAGTAAAGTTGTAGGATACAAAATGAACACACAAAAAATCAGTAGCATTTTTATACTCCAATAATAAACTAGCAGAAAAAGAAATCAAGAAAGTAAGTCTACATACAATACTTGCCAAAAAAATAAAATACCTAGGAATCAATTTAACCAAGGAGGTAAAAGATCTCTATAATGAGAACTATAAATCACTCCTGAAATAAATTTGAGGACACAAAAGTATGGAAAGACATTCCATACTCTTGAATTGGAAGAATTGACACTGTGGAAATGTCCATACTACCCAAGCAATCTACAGATTTAATGCGATCTCCATCATAATGCCAATGACATTCTTCACAGAAATAAAAAAAACAGGGGCCGGCCCGGTGGCGCACTGCTACAGTGCACCGCTTTGGAGCGCAGCGGCGCTCCCGCCGAGGGTTCGGATCCCACATACAGACCG
>NW_007726192.1:30267-48098 GCF_000696425.1 Galeopterus variegatus | reverse complement strand
TATCCAGAATATACAAGGAGCTCAAGGCAGAGTAAAAAAAAAAAAAAAAAAAAAAGTAACCCAATTAAAAAATGGGCAAAGGAGCTAAACAGGCATTTCTCAAGGGAAGATATACAAATGGCCACCAGACATGAAAAAAAATCACTAAACATCAGGGAAATGCAAATCAAAACTACATTGAAATATCATCTCACACCAGTTACAATGGCCATTACCAAAAAGACAGAGATTAACAAATATTGATGAGGATGTGGAGAAAAGGGGAACTCTCCTACACTACTGGTGGGATCATAAATTAGTGCAGCCATTATGGAAGAGAGTATGGTGGTTCCTCAGATAAAACTACGGATAGAACTGCCATACAATCCAGTAATCCCACTGCTGGGTTTATGCCCCCAAAAATGAAAATCATCATGTTGAATGGATACCTGCACTCTCATGTTTATCACAGCTCCATTTACAATAGCTAAGAGTTGAAACCAACCTAGATGTCCATCATCAGACAACAGGATAAGGAAAATGTGGTGTATATACAATGGAATACTACTCTGCCATAAAAAGGAATGAAATTCTGCCATTCACAGGAACATGGATGAACCCTGAGAAAATTATGTTAAGTGAAATAAGCCAGGCACAGAAAGATAAATGCCTCATGTCCTCATTCATCAGTGGAAGCTAAAAAAATTAATAGATTTTTTTAAAAGAATGAAAGAAAGATACAACAATCACAATAATTTATTGAACTCTCAAAAGGTGAGAACAGAACTGAGGCCAACCAGAGGTGTAAAAGGGGAAGGGGGCTTAGCAAGAAATTGGTAAAGGGCCACAAAAAATGATTACATTGTGTAATGATAAATATAGAAAAAAGAAATAAGAATAAATAAATAAAACCTGATATTTAAACTGGTAGATCAAGGAAATAATTAACATTCAAGTCTTTTTAAAGTGTCCTTGAGGTCAGAAATACAGTAGTCTTCCTTACTCACAGTTTCACTTTCTTTTTTTAAGATCTTTTTTAAATTTTACTTCTCAATATACATTGTAGTTGATTTTCATGCCCCATTATCCGTTCTTCTCCACCCCCTCCCCCCAGCCCACATCATATCTGTTCAGTTGACTTAAATAGTTCAAGGAATTTTTGTGGGTTATTCTGTCTTCTTTCCCCTCCCCCAATTTGTTTGTGTGTTTATTTATTTATTTTTAGCTCCCACAAATAAGTGAGAACATGTGGTATTTCTCTCTCTGTGCCTGACTTGTTTCACTTAATATAATTTTCTCTAAGTCCATCCATGTTGTTGCGAATGGTAGTAATTTTGTTCTTTTTTGTAGCAGAGTAGTATTCCATTGTGTAGATATACCTTTTTTATAGCAGAGTAGTATTCCATTGTGTAGATATACCACAGTTTCCTTATCCACTCATATGATGATTGACATTTGGGCTGGTTCCAACTCTTGGCTACTGTAAATAGAGCTGCAATAAACATTGGAGTACAGGTATCCCTTCAGCATGATGATTTCCATTCCTCTGAGTATATTCCCAACAGTGGAATAGCTGGGTCATATGGTAGATCTATCTGTAATTGTTTGAGGAACCTCCATACCATTTTCCATAAAGTCTGCACCATTTTGCAACCCACAGTTTCACTTTCCATAGTTTCAGTTACTCGCAATAAACCACAGTCTGAAAATATTAAGTGGAAAATCCCAGAAATAAACAATAAGTCTTTAAATTGTGCACTGTTCTGAGTAGTGTCATGAAATCTCATGCCACCCCACTCCAAACTGCCCAAGATGTGAATCATCCCTTTGTCTAGCATCTCCATGCTGTAGAAACTTCCCACCCATTAGCCACTTAGTTAACTATCTGAATTATCACATCAACTGTCAGAGTATCATAGTGCTTGTGTTCATGTAACCCTTATTTTACTTAACAGTGGCCCCAAAGCAGAAGAACAGTGATGCTGGCAATTCAGATATTGCAACGGGAAGCTGAAAAGTGCTTCCTTTAAGTGAAAAGGTGTAAGTTCTCAACTTAATAAGGACAAAAAGAAATTGTATGCTGGAGTAGCTAAGATCTATCGTAAGAATGAATCTTTTATCCGTGAAATTGTAAAGAAAGAAAAAGAAATCTTTGCTAGTTTTGGGGTCACACCTCAAACTGCAAAAATTATGGCCACAGTGTGTGATAAATGCTTAGTTAAGATGGAAAAGGTATTAAATTAAACACCGTTTAAATGGAAGATATGAACAGAAACATGTTCCAATTGATGGCAATCAGGTTCAATACTGTCTGCAATTTCAGGCATCCATGGAGGTCTTGGAACATATCTCTCATGGATAAGGGAGGAATACTGTACTATAATTCCAAAGAGCTCTTCTAGAGAAATTCATCCAGGATACCAAGACTTAGGACTTCTTTCTCCCCTCCTGAATAGCAATGGGAGTCCTCTGCATATGAATCCTCTTTGGCACCCACATATTCACCATGATGCTGCCTTTTGGATCTCAGTCAAATTCTGACATCTGCTATTCCAGGTGAAAAGATGATTTGAAAACAGCATGCTGTGTTTCTCTATCTTCAAGATAGTCAACAAACGCCCTCAGATTTTCTTTACAGATAATATAGGAATAATGTAGGTGGATGACAAAAAAGTTACAGAGGTATTTACCTGAATGATATGTGTGTGTGGATTCTTGTTTGGGTGAACAACTTGACTTAAAAGATTATTTAACAGATCAATGTCAAAATAAAGAAAGGCTTCTAGAGGCAGAGCAAAGTCTGACTCTGCCACATGCAAGAGGTATCAATTAAGTGAGAACTTATTGCACACTCGTGAAATTTGCAACTGGCAAAAAACAAAGATTGATCATTAATATGTTCAGTGTCAAAATGAGATATTGGAAAAATGATTCAACAAAATAAAGAGAATGAAACTGAATGTAAAAAGTACATATAAATACCTATATTTCAGTTATTCCTTTATTTAAAAATCCACACTAAATTTTAGTGGGTTTGTGGTGGTAGCATTCCTGTTTTTATCTTAAACCACCTATTTTTAAGTCAGGAGGCACTTTATTACCACGGCAGTTTGTGTATGCTGAATGTGATCCCTCAAAGGTGAGTTCGAAATATGCACTGCCCAATACAGCAGCCACTTAGCCACACGTAGTTAAAAATCAAATTCTTAAAAAATTCTGTTCCTTTTACTTGTCACATTTCAAGTATTCAATAGCTATGTGTCACAAGTGACTACAAGATGGCGCAGATATAAAATATCTGCATCAGCACAGGAAGTTCTATTGGATGGCACTGCTAGATGATTGGATATCAAGTGATGACCCTTGCACTACTTAATACAACAGAAATTACAGCTAGAAAAGGATCCTATTTTCCTTCCTTGCCAAATATCAAAGGTACCAGATCAGACTTTCTCTACTGCTTTTTGTTGAAAAGGTGTTGGCAATCAGCCCCACAGCCTGTTTTTGTATGGCTTGTGAGCTACAATGGTTGTTATATTTTTAAACAATTGTGTATGTACATATGTATGTATGTATGTATGCATGCATGCATACATGTATGTTAAGGTCATGAGAAACAATGAAAGACTGAGAAACTACCATAGATCAGAGGAGACTAAACAAATAGGATTAAACGTATCTTTACATTAGTATCTTTGAGGTATATTTGAGGGGTCATTAGTGGAAAAACCAGTGAAATCCAAATAAAGTTTGAAATTTAATACTAATTGACTAATCTTGGTTTTTTAATTGTGACAAATGGCCCATGGTAATATAAGATGTTAAGCAAAAGGGAAACCAGATGAGGTATATACATGAATTCTACTATATTTGTAGCTTTTCTATCAATTAAAAAATATTCTGAAATAAAATGTTTACTAAATTTTAAAAATGGGAATATGAATGTGACCTTGTCGTTTAAACACAGACCCACATGTGTGCATGCATATGCATCTATATTTTCTACCTCTTCCCATTGAAAAGGTCAAGAAGCAATAATATCCCAATATCAACGAGCATGCCCAGCATCCAGATTTGGTCCCTAAATACCATTTCCACAAAAAAGAAAGTAGAGCTCCTTGGGGAAGTGCTGACTCCAGGACTTGGAAAGGAGCATACCAGGAGGCCTACAATAGGTTGTGCCAGAAACTAAGTAGGCTTTTAAAGACTAATAAGGTCATGTCAAAATTACATAGCAATCAGGGACTCCCAATGGACAAATCTGGAACAATTTAAACATCAAAAAGAATAATGACTGCAATTGACTGAAACACATGACAATTTAAAACTAATAAATACTGATACTCAAAAAAGAGAAAACCAAAAAAACTCATTTATCATTAATTAAAACTCAAACACATGACAATTTAAAACTAATAAATACTGATACTCAAAAAAGAGAAAACCAAAAAAACACTCATCACTACCAATAATAGCTCATTTATCACCACCAATCCTTAAGCTGAAAATAAGTAACTAAGTAGAGATAACTAAGCCTTTATTCTGCCTCTCCAGTTGTAACCATATTTCAGGATAACCAAATAACATCAGTTAATGAGAGAAAGTTCTTCTTTTAGAAGAATGTCAACAAATAATGTAGAAGAAATAATAGAATTAGAAGATTCCCAATTTGTAACCCTCAATGAGATAACTAATTCAGGTAGAAACCATCAATGGATGTTAAATTCATTTAGTAAAAGGGAATGTCTGAATGTTTACATCTAACCAAAGTTCATGCCTATCTCAAGTATAAAATATTTACTTTACATGGAGGAATCAAGTGTCACCAACTTAATCCAGAGATCTATCTTAATTTCTAGTCACTAACAGTGGAACAACTAGGTAGTGTAAAATACTGAAGAGGAGATAAAGAAACAAGTTAAATGTTACCGTAAGGAAGCAATATCCTAAAAGACAGGGTCAAAAATAGGGATAAGAGGGTAGCGATATGTAAGGCTCTTTCTGATATGCTAGTTGACCATACCTGGACAGCGCAGCATGGATTGGCACCTGAATACTGGCTCCATATGCATACACAAATACATAATATTACATGTCATTTACTGAAGTGTTTTAAAATAAACTAGGCAAGGTACCAATTTCTAAATAAATATATTTTTAAAAACAACTAAAGACAGAAAATGCCTTACATAGGTTAATGAAACTAAAGGAAAGAAATTTAAGGTTCATTTTACTTTCATCTGAATAATGAAGGTGGTATACAGTCATATAAACTTATTGTATTTTTGTACAATAAATGGAATTCAAATGACAACAGCACTCTGTTCTTCAAATATGAAGATACTAAGCGAATACATACCACTCACAGGGCTGAAGAGATCGAAATGCCTTAAAAGAAGCATCCATTCCAGCAAAATCCCAAAACTTAACATCATAATCATATCCTCCAGTCACCAAACGGGCACCTGAGGGATCCAGACCCAACGCAGACACCTGGTTTTAATGAAAAAAAAAAAAAAAAACATACATATATAAAAATGGGAGAAAAACAGTTCATAGTCTATTATAACCCCAATTTCCATTCTCTAACCCCACCCCCTATCTTATAGGCACTAGAAGCACAGATCACCAATTGTTGCTACTTCTGAAAAGTAAGAATGAACAGTACATTCTATATTATTTGACTTGGTTATTATGAATATTATTTCTTTCAAAATAAAGAAAATAAAAATATTTTAAATTTAACCTGACAGCTTTGTCTCAATTTTTCAATCATGTACTCAGAATAGCAATCACTGGAATGCCATATGATAAACTAAGTTGCTTTAGTGTATAATAGAAATCTCACAAATAAGCCAGCTTTTTCTATATACAATCTTGAGGAACCCTTTCAAGATAGTTTAACTACAACTGAATGAAGACCACATGAATCTAAAATTACCGAAATGAGTAACATCAATAGAACTTTAAGAAATCTATTTAACAAAGTAGGACAAAGTAGAAATTATTATCTAATACATATGGCTAAATGACTCAGTATAGTCACCTTAAACTAGTATTTTTAAAGCTGAATTTATAAGTGACTAACCACATTAAAATAGTACTTATATTGGTTTAATAAAATATTTGCTTTCCCTGTGAACTTTCCTAGGTGCAATTCACATGTGAATACCCAATGTGTAATTCACTGTTCTTGAGCTACATTTAACATTCTGTCAAAGCAGGAAGTCTCTGGATACACTGCCCACCCAGAAGAAAAAACTAGATTAGAAATATTTGAGGTGATTACCATATACATGAGACAGCAAAAGGATGGAAGTTTTATACAAAGGAAACTTCATAAATCAGTTCTTCTTCTAATAAACAAACTTGAAATGTAACAATGTAATACAATTACTATAATTAAATAAAACAGATACTGACAAAATAATTTAAACTCACTTTAATTACTATCTCCAAACACTGATTTCAGAATATAAGGGAATTATATACAAATAATTAATGACTTATTTTATGTTAAAATTAGACATAGATTCTAAAGGTGTTAAGGAAATCATACAAATGAGAACTAAGTTGTTTTTATACCTGAACAATAATGCCTTAAAATAAAAAACAATCAAAAATAGAAATAAGTATACAATAGTTTTCAAAGTCTAAGCAGTGACTTCTGCTACTACCACATACAAACTCACTTGCCCCCATGCCCATTATACATCCTTCTTCCCTGCTGTTGTAATTAAAGAGGTGTCCCTTCTCCTGATAAGGTGAAATCCACCAGTGTTCACATCACTACAACACAATTTGAAATTGCAAATTTATATGTGGCTGCTATATTCTATGCCTGTCCTCCGGCCAGAGTCCTGATAAGGTGAAATCCACCAGTGTTCACATCACTACAACACAATTTGAAATTGCAAATTCATATGTGGCTGCTATATTCTATGCCTGTCCTCCGGCCAGAAAGTGTAAGCTCCACATGAACAACAATCACGTCTGTCCCCACCAGCACAGTGCCCATGCACAAAATAAAGATTCTAATAAATATATTTAAAAGACAGAACAAGTGCTAAAAGTTTTTAAACCTTATGTTACACAAACAACAATGCAGTCCAACAAAAATGAGATAAATTCCCTCTGTCAAGAAAGAACAATAGAATAAGTTGCAAAGTTGACTATTCTCCTAGCTAAGGGCAGAAGAAATAAGACAAATTTTACAGCACAGTGACCAAATGAGGTTTTCAATGCTAGTATTCTGAAGTATCAGGATCTCTGTGGTTAATCACCCACCAAAAGGATATGAAAAGTAGTGAGTTAAACAGAAAATAGAGCTCAGAGGTAAAAAATATTCTACCCCAGTTAAAAAAGACATGGCCATCCACAAGATCTGTAAAACTACTTCTCAATCCTTATGTCCCAACAAGTTGAAGAACAGAAGTCTGGTCATTCCTCAGAAGCATTTTAATCACACTGAAATAAGGAACTCATACAATATAAATGTTGGTCTAAACTACTTCTCAATCCTTATGTCCCAACAAGTTGAAGAACAGAAGTCTGGTCATTCCTCAGATGCATTTTAATCACACTGAAATAAGGAACTCATACAATATAAATGTTGGTCTAAAACAACAGTTGTTTACAATAGAGTTGAAAGAATTATCATTTTAATTGAATAATATATAGAAAGAAAGATACACCATTATCAAGTGAGATTTATTCCAGGAATAAATCCAAGAATTCAAGGTTGGCTTAACACCAAAAAATCAATTATTGTAATAAACTACTAATGGGATAAAGGACAAAAAACACATGATCATCTCAATAGACTCAAAAAAGTATTAGCCAAATCCAACCTCCTATTCATGATTTTTTTTTTATATCAAGAAATGAGGAATAGAAGGGAATTCCTTAAACCTAATCAAGGACATCTGTGAAAAAGAGCTAACATCTTAATGACGAACAACCAAATCCTTTCCCCCCTAACATCAGGACCAAGACCAGTGTGTATACTCTTGCCTTTCTATTCAACACTGTACAGGAAATACTAGTCAGGGCAGGAAAAAGAAATAAAAGACATACATATTAGAAAGAAAGAAGCAAAACTATACTCACAGACACAACCTGTACAATAGAAAACCATACAGAATCCAATAAAAAGTTATTAGAATAAATGAGTTCAACAAGGTTGAAAGAAATAAGATTAACAAACCAAAGCCAATTTTATTTGTATACACAACTAATAACAATCTGAACATGAGATTAAGAAAATAATTCCACTTATGAGTATCATCAAAAAGAATAAAATACTAAGAAATGTTACAGAGTATAAGACTTGTATACTGCAAATTACAAAATATTGTTTAAAAAATTAAGGATCTAAATAAACAGAAAGACATTCCATGTTCATGAATCAGAAGACTTAATATTGTTAAGATGGCAATACTTCCTGAATTGATCTACAGATTCAATGTAATACCTATCAATCAAAACCCAGCTGGCCTTTTTAAAGGAATTGACAATCCGATCCTAAAATTCATATGAAAATGCAAAAGACCCAGAATAGCTAACACAATCTTAAAGAACTAGAACAAAATAGGAGAACTTATACTTCCCAATTTCAAAACTTACTGCAAAGCTATAGTAATAAAGATAGTATGGTATTAGCATAAGGGCAGACTTATAAATCAATGGAATATAATTGAGAATCTAGAAAGAAACTTTTACACTGTGGTTAACTGATTTTCACATAAATTATTAGTACTAACCTATTTCAGAAGTTGATTTTATAATACAAGCACAGCCTTTGCTTTGCACTGAGCCATGTTACTGAAATTCATTACAAACTGGAACTCAGCAAAGACACAGTGCCAATATGCACAGGTTTCTGTAACACTGCCCCGTGCAAAACAGGGCTGCCTGTATGTACTTGTTAAAAACTTAACAAGAAGAGTAAGAATATCCTGAATACCATACAAATTTAAAATTGGAGCATCAGATGGCAGCAACACTTTTATGTAAGTCTAGCATCTAATATATTTATTGACGTTACTTTGGTCTACAATACTGAGAAAGTGCTATACATACAGATATGTAAACAATAATAGTCTGTTCATTTTTTTGAAGCAAATTTCCAGTCTTATCGTACTGTTCAACCTGACCCAGAAAGTTAAAAAAGTGGAAAAAATAGTGTTTTGAAACCATAACAGTATCTAACAACTCTTCCCGTCACATGTGATAAACATAAAAGTCAAACCACAATATATTATCACGTTCACTTGGAACAGTTCAGTTGACTATCATGCCATAAATAAGTATATTCACCAAACAGATACATTTCTTCAATGGCAAAGAGAAAAAGAGCAGAAAAACTGTTATAGATTAAAAGACATTACAAATAAACACAACAATGACTCTTTTAAGAGTGAATCAGCCATCACTTAGATAGTTATTTAAACAAATTAACTGTAAAAAGACATGAAACAACCAGAAAAAATTTGAACACTAATGGGATATTAGTTGATATTAAATAATTACTGAAAAAGTTTTAGATATAACAAAGATGTTATTACATGAGAGAGTGCATGCTCATGCATGCTCAGAGAGAGAGAAGAGACAGACCAATCTCATCTCTTAAAAATTCACACTGAAATATTTATAGATGAAATCATGTGAAGTCTGGTATTTGCTGTTAAACAATCCTGCAACATTGGTTGGGATGAGGGGTACTAATAATGTAAAGTGTATGTAGGAAACAAACAAGATTGGCCTTACAAACATTTTTATAATAACTAGTTAAAAATAAAAAAGATAGGGGGGTGTTAGTGAGAAATTGGTAAAGGGCCACAAAAAATGGCTAATTGTGTAGTGCTGAATATATTAATTATCTTAATTTGAACATCACATATTGCACACAGGTACAGACATTTAATGCTGTACCCCACGGATACATACAATCAATTATGTTTCAATTTTAAAAAAAAAAAAAGAGACCAGATAGAAGAGTCAACTTCCTAATATCTGACATTTATAAGAAGTACAAATACAAGCATGGAAAAGGCAGGATTGCAAAAAAATGAGTTAACCCAACAGTACAATTAGATGCTGTAATTGTCTTTCAATGTGTAAGACACATTGGAGTATTTTTTAATTATGTTTCTCTACAAGATAAAACAATTTTTTTAAAAAAGGAAATATTTAAATCAAATGTGTGTAACCCATGAATTATCTCTCACTTGTAAAATTCTCTTAAATACTAACAGTCTGTAATTACTTTCCTTATTTACCTAAAAACATGAAAATTAGCTGGTCGGTTAGCTCAGTTGGTTAGAGTGTAGTGCTGTTAACACAAAGGTCCAGGGTTCAATCCCTGTGCCAGAGAGCCACCAAAATAAACAAATAAATAAAAACATGAAAATTAGCAGAATTGCATCACAGTTTCACAATAAAAATATCAAGTCTGATTTAACAAAAAATAGATATAACATTAAAAATTAGAGGGCTGGCCAGTTAGCTCAGTTGTGCTGATAACACCAAAGTCAAGGTACCAATCATTCATTCATTCATACGTAAATAAATTAAATAAATAAATAAATGGATGGATGGATAGATGGATGGATGGATGGATGGATGGACGGATGGACGGGATGGATGGATGGATGGATGGATGATGGATGGATGGATGGATGGATGGATGGATGGATGGATGGGTGGAAGAATAAAAATTAGAAATGATTTCTTAAGGCAGCAGTTTTCAAATATTTTGGTTTCAAGAATCTTTACATTCCTATCTATTGATTGATGTTTTCCCTCTCATTATGGCATTTTCTGACTTCTTCATATTCCAGACATCTAGAAAAAGATAGCTTCATTGAAAACAGAAAGTAAGAACCTTATTCTTTCAATTCATATGCACATTTCACTCATTCAAGCACAATTTTTTAATGGTTTTGCAATAAGATGCAATGATTCCATCTTATACTCCAAATACTTTATATATAAATTCCTCTTTAAAAAAATAAGTAAATACAATATAAAAAATGCAAATACAATACAAAAAAATGCAATCTATAAACCAAGTAACATAATCTTAAAGCAATACAGTGACTACTTAAAGTTCACTTTTTATCTCAGCATTCATCTGAAAAATGAACTCATGCCTTTTAATGATACAAAGTAAAGCTAATGCTATGAGATATTTTCCCACACCACTAAAAAAAAAAAAAAACTTTTTGAGTTTCATTTCTTTCTTCCACTTGTAATGTTCCTATATATCAAAGAAAAAGAGGTTTTGAAAGCCAACAAAAACAATGGCAATAAGTGTTCCTATATTAAACAAAAGGCAATAGCTATTTTGACTGAGCATAAAAGTAATCTATTTTTTTAAATGTCTGTAGCTTTTATGACATCAGTTGATTGTGTAATTAGCCTTAATACAAATGTATTTTATTACTTTACTTTTCCATGAGAGTCCTGTAATTGAGAGAAAAGAACCAAATTTTGTAAACTTACTGTTTTAGTGCCATGTTTCAGTGTTATCTCATGTGAATCAGGAATCTTTTGGACAGGATTCTGAAACAAAATTCCATAACATCAATGAGTAAAATAATTGGGAATTACATACCACATTCACAGGGAATACAACTTTTAAAAATTGCATCACTGGCTTTTTAACACAAAGCTTTAAAGGAAAAAAGCAAAAAAAGTGTGAGGGTTCCTTTTTTCTGAACTTCTAGATAGACGACAATTGGTTTCTTTGAACTGATAAATTGAATTTAAACCTCTAAAAAGATAAACCTAAGAAATTCTTTAAGTTTTATGAAATTATTCCTTATTGTTAACATAAACTTTTTATTTAATCTAAAAATAAACATAAATCAGTAGTTGCTGATAATTTATAAGTAGAAATTAGGAATTAGTTTTTCCTTTAAATCACATCTTATAGAAATCAAAGGGAGCATCAAAAGTCTATACTAAAAAAACGACATAAACTTTTTATTTAATCTAAAAATAAACATAAATCAGTAGTTGCTGATAATTTATAAGGAGAAATTAGGAATTAGTTTTTCCTTTAAATCACATCTTATAGAAATCAAAGGGAGCATCAAAAGTCTATACTAAAAAAACGGGAATAAAGTTAAGAGATTCCCCATATGTGTATATACATATTTTTAAAATTAAGTATACTTTGATATTTGAGTTGAACAAACCACTGAACTTTATTAGGATAATTTTCAAAATTCTATATTATAAAAATGAAAGAGAATCTAACAGACCTAAAAGAAAATAGACTAAATCATCATTATCTATTGCAACTGGCATTTATAAATGCCCTAATAATTATGATTGATGATAAATTTTAAATAAATATTTTATATAAAACACTATTCCCCTGATAATAAATAACAAAACACAATGATAATTTACATTAAAATTTCGTTGCATCTTACTAAAATGCAATCCTTTACTTTTCTGTCTTCCTATGCCTAGAAAAAAATCTCACAAAAAGCATGTAATTATAAACTGAAGAAAATAAATTACGACACAACTTGCCACAATATCAAAAATTATTTTTAAGCATACTGTAACCCATATATAAAATAATCATTACAGATTTCCCTGAAAAATAACCAACGAGGTTCTTTCAACATCCAAAATATTAAAAGTCCTCTTTTTATTTGTACTTGAGCATACCTAAATATAAATTATGTGCCTAATTTATAACAGACAACAAAATCTTCACCAAGTACCTTTTAACCCTCAGCACTTAAAAAAAAAAACAAAAAACTGTTGTTCCGAAATGGTGCGAATAAGAAACTCACTCTAATTCACTGATTCAATAAGCATTTATTAAAGTGAGATTATACCAGATGCTAGGTGGCATTAGATATAATCTCTACTCAACCCCCCTCCAGAGAAGCATATGGTCTAAGAGGGAGACATCACTGACACTAACTCAATATAACAAATGCTATGGTAGACAGGAGTATGGTCAGAATAATTGAGAGATAGTAAAAAGGAGTGCATAAATCAGATATAAGAGGTCACAGCAATCATTTGAATAAGAGGTTTCATTGTTTATTCAAGACTCCATTACCCAAAAGCAGCACAATCATACTAAAGTTCTATGCCTATTACGAATTCATGGATAATTCTGCAATCTATTCAATTAAATATATGAAATCTAAAAGTTCTTCTTTTATATTGTCAGTCTTTCTCAGGAAATATTTTTGGAGTGAATAAACAAGTCACTGTAAATACCCCTGGACACTTTTCAGAACTTTACCTATACACCTGACCTTTCGACAACATAGTAACTGTAGGGAAAGTGAAAGTAAATGGTCAGGATCCCTACAGGGTTCGGAATCTTGCTGAGCATTTGATGTAAACGATAACTGTGCCCCTGAGCACAGGTGTTCCTTGGCTACTTTCTATGGATGCGAGTGGGCACCCAGGTGTTCCTGGGTTATCAGACTTCAGTATAAAGGATGAGTGGCTCTGATCCACAGTGTCCCTGCCCCCAGGACACCCCTGGGGGAAAGGGGCCACAGGGAGGCTGCTACTGTTGCGCAAACTGTTGCTGCCAGGGTCCCCAGGATGCCCTGGGAGGCCATCACCACAGCTGCTGGAGGCTGCTGTAAGCTGCTGCTGCTGATGAGGAAGCTGAGGACTGAGCTTGTTTTGGAATGAACCTGTTAACTCTGTCAATGGCTCCCGGGATCTTTCCCAATTACCTAGCTTGTGACTTGTATGTGAGTGGTCTGTGACCTAGCCTGGCACATGAGGGGTCTGTGACCCAGTCTGTACAATGGGTTTCAAGGGTCTGAGCCCTAGCCTGACAGTAACTATTTAACTATCTCCTCCATCTTGAAACTATCCTTTCTAGAGAAGAAACAGTCTAGACAAAAAGCCAGAAAAGCTAGGGTTTTTAAATCTAGCTCTGCCACTCATTAATCATGTCATGACCTCAGAAAAGTTATGACTCTCAGCTTCCTCATTTGCTAACTACATATAATAGTACCTGTCCCATAGGTTACTGTAGAGTAAGTGATTTAAAGCTCCTAATATAGAGTTTGGAAAATGGTAGGGCTCAATAAGTGATAGTCACTATCTATTCAAAGGCTTACCTCCTACCTCTCTGGTCATATCATCTTATTAGTCTTTTTCCAGGCTTTTCTTCCTCTTTACCTGGCTAATACCTACTCAATCTTCAAGAGTCAAATCAGATGTGACCTACTCCTGGAAGCATTTCACAACATTTCAAACTCTAGGTTAAATGACCCCTCTGTGCATTCCCATGAGAACCTTTCCTTATCTCAACCACAGAACGTATCACAATACTTTGCAATTTTTGACCTATTTCTCACCCCATCACCCCCTAACCAACTGCAAAATGTAAACTTCTTGAAGTCTATGTATATATCTATCTTCTCTGGATCCCCAGTCCACAAAACAGCCGTGTTGGCAGACACACACAAAAGTTTTAGGAATGGAAAAATGACCCAATGTCTATCTTGTTGATCACATTCAACTGTAATTTTTAATTTGCCCTCAAATTTTAGTTTAACAGTATGTCCATAAAGAAAAGCAGGTGCTATCATCTCAGGTCAGCCTGATAAGTGAGAGGCAGGGGATAACTGAAGATTTCCAAAAACTAGAAACGTTTCAACACCAAATTATTATATCCCAGACTAAAAGCAGATTGAAAACTTCAATGATAGAGAAATAAAGGCAGTTTTGTTTTGGACTGTTTGCATCTGAGGATTACTATACAGTCCATTACCGACACAGATTAGTGAAGAAATAACCAAGAAGGCTCTGAACAGAAACAAAGAAACAGCTAGGGAATTTGTAGTTTATTTCAAGACAAAGATGTTACTGTATGATTTACTATATTATGAAAAGTACTGCACATACCTATTTCAGAGATATCAATAGTCCAACACAAATTCTAACATAATTTAAAAGTCAAACAAATAATTTCTGGGCTACTACTGTGTTGAATGACAACATTTGCAAGCAACAAAAACTCAGTGTAAGTGCTAAGTATTCTTGCAAGAACCAGAACAGTTGAAATGTTTCACTTAGAGAAGAATCTATTACAGTCTGTCTCATTTCATAACTAATTACTTTTTCATCATTCAGCAAATAGAAATACTGTCACTAGAAAGCTGGGATGAAGATTATTTCATTTAATTCAGTGCAGAATGTGCCTATATATAGACAATTTCTAACATTTAAAGAAAAAACTTACAAGAACATGGGACTTAGTATTTACATTGGGAGAGAATTAAATGTTTAGATAAATGTTGTTTATATTTTAAATGAAAGTTTTACAGGAAATCGTGTAGGGCATAACTCATAAAAAGCCCATATAATTGGCACAACCAAATCATCTAAAATAGTAGCAATCCATCTTTTGGTAGCATATCACTTGATGGTGACTGTTCTTTTTCCAGAACTTTTACTAATGACTTTTTGAAATATGGTTTAGTGTGAAATTTGCTATAACAGTAAAATATTTTAAAGATTTTCCTGCCAAGGAACATCATAAACTACATGACTTCAATGAAGTAATTTATTACCAGAATTCATAATAAGAGCTACAGTCTTAATGGAAGAGAGAAAAAGATACCACTTTGTGTTCTGGTTTGGTTATAAATACCAACCAAAGGATAA
Organism: Galeopterus variegatus; assembly: GCF_000696425.1. Lineage (NCBI taxonomy): Eukaryota > Metazoa > Chordata > Mammalia > Dermoptera > Cynocephalidae > Galeopterus > Galeopterus variegatus. Next base: position 32,447 of record NW_007726192.1, on the reverse strand, counting down.
TTTCCCAGGCTCTTTGGTCTACTCACAATAACGAAAGAAAACACTTCTGGAATAACATGAGCAATTCTATCTGACAAATATCCTTACAGTATTTTCAAAAGACTTGCAAATCAGTAACAACCACTCTCGGGTAAAGTCATAAATTAAGAAAGTTGTATATGTACACTACTAAAAGCCATAATAAAAAGTCTAGCCAAAAACAAAGATCTACTACAAAGTTGTTGGGAGTTGCGGGGAGAATGAGGACCGCCAGAAAGGAGTTTGAAAATGAGTGCTATTTTCTCCCAGAAATCATTAAATTATAGTTACCAATGCAGGACCACAGGGAACCAGAATTATGCGTATTCTACTCTTACACGGGAGATCCATTAAATGATATGAGGACCGCCAGAAAGGAGTTTGAAAATGAGTGCTATTTTCTCCCAGAAATCATTAAATTGTAGTTACCAATGCAGGACCACAGGGAACCAGAATTATGCGTATTCTACTCTTACACGGGAGATCCATTAAATGATCCAATAAAAAAATGAGTTAACATTAATTCATTTATTCACTCACTCACTAATCATACATTCACTTAATAAACGCTTATTTAATTACATATCACATACCAGGTATGACAGATTAAGGATAAAAGAGCAGGGCTAGGGCTGGCTGGTTAGCTCAGTTGGTAAGAGTACAGTGTTATAACATCAGGGTCAGAGGTTCAGATCCACACACTGATCAGCCATCAAAAATAAAAATAAAAAGTAAATAAATAAAGACAATAGACAAATACTTTGCTCACAAAAAATTTGTCAGTTCAGTAAAGCAAAATAGACAGGTAAACAAATGGTAAACAAATAAAACATTTCAGATGCTATGAGAGAAGTATACACAGGGTTCAGTGCTCAATTCCATTCTGTCTGGAGAAGTAGAAAATGCTTAGAAAAGAGATATTTGTGATGTCTTTGGAAAAATGAATAGAGGTTCACCAGGTGAATTTGGAAGGAATGTGGGAGAGAATACACGAGCCTTGACATTTTCTGAACTTCAAATGTTTTTGCTGACTACAGTTTAAATTGCTAGGCAGGAAAAAGGGAAAGGATGTATGTGTGTTACGTGTATATACGTAATAAAAAATTAAGCCACAGAGGTAGTTAGGAGACTGATTATATATAATCCAAAAAATCAGAAATTTAAACTCTAAGCCATAAAGACTAATTTGACAAAATTTGAATTTTTACAAATGGCCAACAGACACATGAAAAAATGCTCAACATCACTAAGCATCACAGAAATGCAAATCAAAACCACACAGAGATATCATCACAACACAGTGGACTGGCTATTACCAAAAAGACAAAGAATAACAAATGCTGGCGAGGATGCAGAGGAAAGGAGAACCCTCCTACACTGTTGGTAGGACTGTAATTGGTGCAGCCATTATAGAAAACAGTATCGAAATTCCTCACACAACTACAGATAGAACTGCCATACGATCCAGTAATCCCACTGCTGGATATATATCCAAAGGAATGGAAAACATCAAGTCAAAGGGATATCTGCCCTCCCATGTTTAACACAGCTCTATTTTCAATAGCCAAGAATTGGAACCAACCTAAATGTCCATCACTGGACCACTGGATAAGGAAACTGTGGTATATATACACAATGGAACACTACTCTGCCATAAAAAAGAATGAAATTCTGCCATTCACAGCAATAAGGATGAAACTAGAGAAAATTACAGAAAGAGAAATACCAAATGTCCTCACTCATAAGTGGGAGCAAAAAAAAAATAAATAAAATGTTTAAAAAAGAAAGAAAGATACAATAATCATAATAATTGTTGAAATGTGTAAAGAACAGAACAGAACTGAGGCCACCACAAGTGGGAAAGGGGGAGGGAGAGGGAGGTTAGCAAGAAACTGGTAAAGGGCTAAAAAAAATGATTATATCGTGTAATGTTGACTATACTAATTATTCTGATTTGAGCATCACATATTGCACACAAGTACTGATACTCAATGCTGTACCCCACAGATATGTACAATCAATTATACATCAATAAATATATATATATTAAAAAACTAGAATTTTTTAAAAATCACCAAGGTGTCTGTGCATCAAAAGAAATAATCAAGGGCCGGCCCAGTGGCGCACTGCTACAGTGCGCCGCTTAGGAGCGCGGTGGCGCT
>NW_007726192.1:27016-29646 GCF_000696425.1 Galeopterus variegatus | reverse complement strand
CGGGCGCGACACTGAGGGTTGCGATCCATTGCCGGACACGAAAAAAGACAAAAAAAAATAATAATCAACACAGTGAAAAAGCAACCTACATAGTGGGAGAAAATGTTTGCAAATCATACGTATGATAAGGGATTAATATTCAGAATATATTTTTTAAAAGCTTCTACAACTCAACAAAAACAACAACCTGATTCAAAAATTGGCAAAGGACTTGAACAGACATTTCTCCAAAGATACATATATGTCCAACACACACATGAAAAGAGCTGAAGGTAATTAATCACTATGGAAATGCAAATGAAAACCACTATGAGATATCACCTATACCCATTAGAATACAAAAAACTTTACTATCAAATAAACAGAAAACAACAAGTACTGCTGAGGATGTGGAAAAATTGGAACAAATATGTGGAGAAATAGGAACCAACCCTTGTGCACTGTTGGTGGGAATGTAAAATGGTGTAGTCATATGTGGTTCCTCAAAAAATTAAAAACAGAATTGCCAGATGATCCGGCAATTCCATTTTTCAGTATACATCCAAAAGAACCAAAAAGAGGGTCTTGAAGAGATATTTGTATACCCGTGTTCATTACCTTTTTGCTTCATCCAAAAGGTAGAAGCAACCCAAATATCCATCAACAAGTGAATGGATCGACAAAATTAGGTATACACACCTCCTTGGTTAAATTGATACCTAGGTATTTTATCTTGATTTCTCTGTACAATGAGAACTACAAAACACTACTGAAAGAAATTAAAGAGGACACAAAAAGGTGGAAAGACATACCATGCTCTTGCATGGGAATAATTAACATCATGAAAATGTCCATTCTACCCAAAGCAATCTACAGATTCAACACATTCCCCATCTAAATACCAATGACATTCTCCATGGAAACAGAAAAAGCAGTCCAAACATTCATATGGAACAACAAAGACCATGAATAGGCAAAGCAATCCCAAGCAAAAAATACAAAGCTGGAGGCATAACACTACCCAACTTCAAATTATATTACAAAGCTATTGTAACCAAAAAAGCATGGTACTGGCATAAAAACAGACACTCAAATAAATGGAACAGAATAGAAAACCCAGAAATCAACCCACATACTTACACCAACTGATCTTTGACAAAGGCAGCAAGAACATACATTGGGAAAAAGACTGCCTCTTCCATAAATGGTGCTGGGAAAATTGGACATCCATATGCAGAAAAATGAAACTGGGCCTGTACCCCTCACCATATATAAAAATCAACTGAAAATAAATTAAAGACTTACAGACCTGACACCATAAAATTACAAAAGGAAAATATAGGGGAAACATTCCAGGTAATAGGACTGGGCAAAGACTTGATGAATAAGACCCCAAAAGCACAAGCAACAAAATAAAAAATAAATAAATGGAATTATATCAAACTAAAAAGCTTCTACACAGCAAAGGAAACAATCAAGAGTGGAAAGACAACATACAGGACAGGAGAAAATATCTGCAAACTACATATCCGACAAGGGATTAATATCCAGAATATACAAAGAACTCAAACAACCATACAGTAAAAAAACAAATAATCCAATTTAAAAATGGGCAAAGGAGGTGAATAGACACTTTTCAAAGGAAGACATACAAATGGCCAACAGGTACATGAAAAATTCTCAGCATCACTAGCTATAAGAGAAATGCAAATCAAGACCACCAAGCCATGCAGGAAGCACTCTGGGCTCTCCTGAGCTGGGGTGGTTGGGGGCCTCAGGCCTTGGCCATGCCCCCCCCAACATGCACAACCAGCCCAGCAATGACCACCAAGCTGCAAGAAGGGCCTCAGGTTCCCGAGCTGGGGGCGGTGGGAGGTGAGGGCTTTTGCCACACACCCCTGCCATCTGCACCCAGCCCAGCAATGACCACGCCACCGCTGGAAGCCAGCCCCCTGGTCTCCCCTGTGGGAATATGGGGGGTGCCACAGGCCTCAATCCCATCCCTCTTCCTTTCTCCTTCTTCCATCACATTTCCTTCCCCTTTCCCCTCTCCCTCTCCCTCCCAACTGTTCTGAAACATCATGATAGATTGTAAAAGAATAATATTAATAAAACAAAATTTTTTTTAAAAAACCCACACTGAGATTTCATCTCACCCCAGTTAGACTGGCCATTATTAAAAAGACCAAGAATGGGCCGGCCCGGTGGCGCACTGCTACAGTGCGCCGCTTGGGAGCGCGGCGGCACTCCTGCCAAGGGTTCGGATCCCACGTACAGACCGGTTCCCGCTCACTGGCTGAGCGAGGTAAGGGCGCAACGCCGAAGGTTGCGATCCCGTTGCCGGTCCCGGTCCGGTACGGGTGCGACAATGAGGGTTGCGATCCGTTGCCGGACACAAAAAAAGACTAAAAGGAAAATAAATAAATAAATAAAATAAAAAGACCAAGAATAACAAATGCTTTTGAGGATGCGTGAAAAGGGGAACTCTTCTACACTGCTGGTGGTACCGTAAACTAGCACAGCCATTATGGAAAACAGTATGGAGGTTTCTCAAACAACTACAGACAGAGCTACCATATGATGCAGCAATCCCACTACTGGGTATAGATCCAAAGGAATGGAAATCATCATGTCAAAGGGATACCTGCACT
>NW_007726192.1:22627-26805 GCF_000696425.1 Galeopterus variegatus | reverse complement strand
AAAAAAGACTAAAAGGAAAATAAATAAATAAATAAAATAAAAAGACCAAGAATAACAAATGCTTGTGAGGATGCGTGAAAAGGGGAACTCTTCTACACTGCTGGTGGTACCGTAAACTAGCACAGCCATTATGGAAAACAGTATGGAGGTTTCTCAAACAAGTACAGACAGAGCTACCATATGATGCAGCAATCCCACTACTGGGTATAGATCCAAAGGAATGGAAATCATCATGTCAAAGGGATACCTGCACTCACTCCCATGTTCATTGCAGTTCTATTTACAACAGCCAAAATACGGAACCAACCTAAGTGTCCATCAATGGACAACTGGATAAAGAAAATGCAGTATATATACACAATGGAATACTACCCAACCATAAAAAAGAATGAAATTCTCCCATTTACAGCAACATGGATGAATCTGGAGAAAATTACATTAAGTGAAATAAGCCAGACAGAGAAACAGAAATACCACATGTTCTCACTCATAACTGGCTGCTAGGAAGAAAGGAAGGAGGGAGGGAGGGAAAGAGGATGGGAAGAAGAGAAAAAGGAAGGACTGAAGGAAAGAAAGAAAGACCACAATACATTGAACTTTCAGAAGGAGAGAACAAATCTAAGGATACTAGAGATGGCGGTGGGGAGGGAGGGAGTTTGGGAAGTGACAGGTCAGGCAAAGGGCTTAAAGAAATACCATGATTTGTAAGAATGAGTATGCTAATAATAAATTTTAAATTTTTAAATTTAAAAAACTGAGGTATATACATACAAGAGAACATTATTCAGTTTTTAAAAGGATGGAAATTCTGATAAATGCTACAAAGGACTTCATCATAAGTTAAATAAGACAGTACAAAAAACCAAATACTATATGGTTCCACTTATATGAGGCAGATGAGGGTACTTCAAAAAGTTCATGGAAAGACTCATATCATCTTTTAATTCTATTTCCCAACATTACCTTCATACCAAAACTTTAAAAAGACACGTCAAAAACAGAAAACTACAGACCAATATCCCTAATGAACATAGATGCAAAAATCCTCAACAAAATACTAGCAAACAGAATCCAGCAACACACGGAAAAGATCATTTACCATGATCAAGTGGGATTCATTACATATGCAAATCTATAAACGTGATACATCACATCAACAGAATGAAGGAAAAAAAACACATGATCATTTTGAAAGACACAGAAAAAGCATTTGATAATATCCAATATCCCTTATAATTAAAGCACTCAAGAAAATAGGTACAGAAGGAACATACCTCAACACAATAAAGCCTATTTATGAAAAACCCACAACTAATATAATACTGAATGGACAAAAATTGAAGGCTTTTCCTCTACAATCTGGAACAAGACAAGGATGCCCACTATCCCCACTCTTATTCAACACAGTAGTAGAAATTCTAGCCAGCACAATAAGACAAGGGATAGGGCATCCAAATTGGAAAAGAAGTCAAACTATCCCTATTTCAGATGGCATGACCACATATACAGAAAACTCTAAAGAGTCCACCAAAAAGTTACTAGAACTAATAAATAAATTCAGTAAAGTGGCCAGATACAAAATAAAAACACAAAAATGTATAGCATTCTGATACACCAATAACAAAATTTCCGAAGAAGTCAAAGTAATCCCATTCATAATTAGCTAACAAAATAATGAAATACCTAGGGGTAAATTTACCCAAAGAGGTGAAAGACCTCTACAATAAAAACTATAAAACACTGGTGAAATAAATTGAAGAACACACAAATAAATGGAAAGATATCTTGTGTTTATGGTTTGGAAGAACTGGCATCATCAAACTGTCTATATTAACAAAACCAATCTTCAGATTCAATGCAATCCCTATTAAAATACCAATGATTTTCTTCACAGAATTTTTAAAAAACAATCTTAAATAAAGTCACGCACTTACAGCCAACCAAATTTCAACAAAATTGCCAAAAATATACACAGGGAAAGGATATACTCTTCAACAAATGGTGCTGGGAAAATTGAATATGTATACAGAAGATTGAAACTAGACCGTTATCTCTCACTATACACAAAATCAACTCAAAGTGGATTAAAGACCTAAATTTAAGACCTGAAATTATGAAACTACTAGAAGAAAACATAGGGGAAATGATAAACAAAATTGGACCGGGCAGCACTTTTTTGAACAAGACTACAAAGGCACAGTCAACTAAAGCAAAAATAGACAAATGGGACTCCATCAAACTAAAAAGCTTCTGCACAGCAAAGGACACAATGAACAAAGTGAAGAGACAACCTAGAGCATGAGAGAAAATGTTTGCAAACTATACATCTGACAACAGACTAACATCCTGAATATATGAGGGTACTTCAAAAAGCTCATGAACAGATTCATATTAGTTCCCGTAGATCACAGCCATTCATCCTTTATACCTAAGTCCATAACCCAGGACATCGGGTGCACAGGCACAAGTACATTAGACAATAACCAAGGAACACCTGGGCACATGTACATATTCATATCAAATGCTCGACAAGATTCTGAATATCTGAGGAGCCCTGACCACTTTCCTTCACTTTCTCTACAGATATTAACTAGTAAAGGTCTCATTTCCCAAAGAACATCTATAGCACCTAGAAGGATAGGAACTCCCCTGGGCTACCAAGCCAGAAAGGAGGGAGAATAGGGGACCTCAGCTATGCCCCCCGACACCCACAACCAGTCCAGAGGGTGGGGGCTGAGGGCCTCAGCCACACACCCCCAACAAGTGCAACCACCCCAGAGACGACCACCAAGCCACCACGGGAAGCACCCCAGGCTCTCTCAAGCCAGGGAGGTGGGGGACCGAGGACCTCAGTCATGCCCCCCCAACATCAGTCCAGAGGGTGGGGGCTGAGGGCCTCAGCCACACACCCCCAACAAGTGCAACCACCCCACAGACGACCACCAAGCCACCACGGGAAGCACCCCAGGCTCTCTCAAGCCAGGGAGGTGGGGGACCGAGGACCTCAGTCATGCCCCCCCAACACGAGCAACCAGCCCAGAGACAACCACTGAGAATCCAAAGGAAGCACCCCGGGCTCTCCCAAGCCAGGGCGGTGGGGCCTCGGGCCTCGGCCAGGTACCCCCGACACGCACAATCAGCCGAGCAATGACCACCAAGCCGCATCAAGAAGGGCCCCAGGTTCCCAAGCTGGGGAGGTGGGAGGCAAGGGCTTTTGCCACACCCCCCTGACATCAGCAGCCAGTCCGGCAGTGACCAAGCCACCACTGGTAGCCCTCTGGCCTCCACTGTGGGAATGTGGGGGGTGCCACAGGCCTCAACCCTGCCCCTCCTCCTTCCTCCTTCTTCCATGCCATTTCCTTCTCCTTTCCCCCTCCCTCTCCCTCCCAACTGCTCTGCAATAACATCACAGAATGTAAAAAAAAATTAAATTAAATTAAATTATTTAAAAAAGAATATTATAAGGACAAATGAGTAAAATTAAATTTGGACTATTATTAAATATTTTTATATCTTGGTTATGTTGATGGTTTTGTGGTTATATAAGACAATGTTATAATTCTTGAAATACAATGCTAAACTATTGGGAAAAGTGTCACAATTCCTAGAATTTTAAGGTGGTTTTGTAAGAAAGTGTCTTAATTCTGAAGATTTGGTGGTAAAGTGTCATAATGTCTGCAACTTATTTTCAAATAGTTAAGCGGACAAAAAAACGATAAAAAAGAGACAGCAAATAAGTTTGGCAAGGTGTTGACAACTGCTAAATGGTATTACCATTTCAACAACTCTGTGGATTTATTGTTTTTCAAAAGAAAAAGTCAGAGGGGAGAGGGTGTTTGAAAAAAGAGAAATGAGTTGGCAAACTATTACAATAGTATAGTTGATCTAAGTCTATAGTTGATCTAAGTCTGGACAACGGTAGCAGGGATGGAAGGTAAGGAGCAGTAGGAACCTGAAATGAGTATTATAATTTTACCATGCTATAAAACCTATAAAAAGCATATCTCAGAATTAAACCTCCTCTACCCTCCCTCCCAAAAAAAACCTTAGACTAATATGCTGGAGGTATTTGCATATTATATAAACATACATACAAAACAGAGGTAACATAATTATCATGTTTGTGGCAGTTTTAAAACATGTCTAAAAATTCTTTCATAATCCTCTCATCAACAGGT
>NW_007726192.1:21520-22346 GCF_000696425.1 Galeopterus variegatus | reverse complement strand
ATGTTTGTGGCAGTTTTAAAACATGTCTAAAAATTCTTTCATAATCCTCTCATCAACAGGTGGAATCTTATTCCCCTTCACTTAAATATGGGGAATTTGCCTAATAACTTGCTTCTAACCAATAATGCAGTAGAAGTGGGCTACATGACTTTAAGGCTAGGTTAGAAAATGTGACAAGCTTCTGCCTGTCTTTCTAGGAACTCTATCTCCACGTTGTGAGGAAAGGCCAGGTCACATTGAGAGGCCATACGTGGGTGTTCCAGACAAAAAACCTCACTGAAGTCCCAGATGACATGTGAATAAAGAAGTCTTCAAGAGACTCCAGTCCCAGTCCCTGCAGAAGAGATCTTTTGCAAGACCCACCGACCTGAACCCAGTCAACCACCAGAAACCCTGAGATAATAAAAAGAAATGACTATTATTTTACACAACAAAGTTTGCGGTGGTTTATTACTCAGCAATAGATAACTAGAACAACACTGTTTGGCCAACTCACTAACAACTAGTAACAATAGTTACTATCACTTACCAAGTACCTACTATGTGTCAGGCACTGTACAAGATGTTTTTGTTTGCATTAATCTTCATGTAACCCTGTACATAAACAAGACTACATTCATTTTTATATTCCATTCAGCAAACAATTATTGAGCACATACTAGACATCAAAAGTGTTTGATACAGGAGTAACAGACAGAAATAATCCCTGTACTCAAGTCACATTACAGTCTACTAGAATACAAAGAGCTATAAATAATTCTATTAATCTGATAAATGTTAAAGTATACATATATAGATACTGGAATACAGAGAAACAAGGCTGAAA
>NW_007726192.1:4148-20755 GCF_000696425.1 Galeopterus variegatus | reverse complement strand
AAAGCTTTATAAGAGGTAACCTTGAGCTGAGACTTGAGATAGGAAAATGAGTTCACCAAGTGTGCACAGTAAGAGAGAATACATGTAAGGAGAGGGGCATGAACCAGCCCAGAAGGGGTAGGAAATGTGGATATGCTCTCATACAACAAGGGTCACCATACCTCCCCAAGTGGTTGTATTGGTCCTGTACCAGCATTCATCCTCAAAAATGACCTACTCTGACCAATAAGTTATGAAATCGTCCAAGAAGTGGCTGGAGTACAGTGTGCTTAGGAGTGAGAAGCACTTGAAGGGCAGTCGGCCCAAATACCAGAGTATGGACCATATCCTGCAGGCTACAAGGAATAAAACTGTAAGTAAGAGAATTGAAATCAGGTTTTCATTTTTAAACTATGACTCAGTGGTCATAGAGGATATTCTGGAGGGGGGACGAGACTTAAGACTTTATTATTCCAAAGTAAGAGGTTCCTGCTCCATTTAAAATAACATTTTAATCCCTACATTCTATTTTAGGAATAGAGATGCTTATTCCACATGCCAGAATGATTTTCAAAAATTTTTTCTCTCTTTATATGATCTGAGTCAAGATATGCATCTCATGGGACTTGATAGTGTCTCCAGATCTTACCAAAGCCTTAAAGTTATCAAAGCCAAGCAAGACACGCTATCACTACACATATCAAAGAAAAGGAAACGTCAATGCGAAAAACTTTCTAATATAATTTTTCCCCAAAATACATTGAATAAAATCAATGGAATGAAATTATGGTAACCAAATCAGCTCAGAAGCCATGCCCAAGCAGAAACTCAAGACCTTTGGAAATTCCAACACTCTGAGAGAGCTCAAGAAATCATTTTTTCCTACTAACTTAATTTTGATATTTCATATCAAATAATGCCATGGCTTCAAAGAGTAATTTTAAATTACAAAATCGGATCCGTCTAGGAGCATTTATAAATATATTAAGTATCACTGTGTCCTGTTTAGGCAATTTCAAGAACTGCTAACCACACAGAGAAGTTTGTAAGAACACTTTAATTCCAAAATCAGGCAAGCAGCATTGTACTTATAAATGGATAAATGTATGATACATCTAAACTACCTAACGAAAATGTATGATACATCTAAACTACCTAACGAGCAGCAAATGAAATTGTTTTAATGTCTCATTTTATAATGCTGTCATTATTAAAAAAAAAAGCAGTGATGACTGCCAATGCAATAATGGTAGTCAAATATCATACAAAGAATCCTATATTTAAATAACTTCCATTTTAAGTCTACTCCTTCTCTCAGATCTACCACATGACCCAGCTATCTCACCACTGGGTATACAACCAAAAAAAATGAAATTAATATATAAAAAAGACATCTGTTCTCCCATGTTCATTGCAGTACTACTCACAATAGCCAAGAGATGAAATCAAAGTAAATGTCCATCGACGGATCAATTAAAAAAAACTATGGACTACTTGGCTATTAGAAAAAGAAAAGAAAAAGATATCCTATCATTTGCAGCAACATGGATGGAACTGGAAACCATATTAAGTGAAGTCAGTGAGGCACAAAAAGACAAATACCACATGATACTCATATGTGAAATCTTAAAAAAAAAAAAAAGTGGTTCTCATAAAAGTACAGAGTAGAATAAAGGTTACCAGAGGTGGGGGGTCAAGGGGAAATAGGAAAAATGGTGGACTAACGGGTACAAAACTATGTTCTACCCTAAGTGAATCATTGTACAGTATATGTGTGTATTGAAACAATACACTGTACCAGAACAATATGCAGAAATGTTGAAATTTTAAAAAATAATAAATAAAATAAATCAAATTCTCTCTTCATTCCAAATACTAATATATCCAAATAGGAGCTCCAAACTGATTTTCTCAGGAAGGATTTTTGGCAAGAACATATTTCCCTTCAATCAATAGATGCTGAGAGTATAACACTCAAGACATCAAAGATAATTTAATAAGTGAACTGAATACCTTGATAAATCTTAAGACTTTAAGTAGTTCATATTTAAAGAATGGTACTTAGAACATTAGCTAACCCATTTCTCAGGGCATCCTTGAGTTTAAACTGATTACTCAAAATAGAAACTAAGATAACCTCAGACATCTTTTTCTTTTCTTTTTTTTTTTGTCCTTTTTGAGACCGGCTGCACCGCCCTCAGCCAGTGAGCGCGGTGAGCTCACCGGTCATCCCTATATAGGATCTGAACCCGCGGCGGGAGCACTGCTGCGCTCCCAGCGACGCACTCTCCCGAGTGCGCCTCAGGCTCGGCCCCAGACATCTTTTTAAAAGTGTCTACGTGGGTATCCAAATGCTTATGAAAGTCAATGTAGTTCATTCTGTCTTGGCAGTTTCATAGCTGTGACTCCCCAATGTCTTACTCATTTGCAGTCCCAGAGCATAAGTAGGTACTCAGAAATATTGGTGTAAATGAATGGGAGGGACTGAGAGATGGACACAGAAATGAAGAGAGGGAAACTATATAAAATTCAGGATACCACACTTAGACCATTACAAAGAGATGACAGGAAACTGTTTTTAATAAAGACTGATAGAAGTATGCATTCCTCAGCCACACTGGAATTTTTTCCACAGTTTAATAAACCTAACTCTCAAATATTTCTTCTGACTACCATGGATCTCCCTGCTCTCCTTCTTTTGCTGTTACAGACTTCACTGCCTGCCAAGACCATACTCCACTATTCCCACCCCAACCTTTCTACTCTAGACCAAATGTCCAAGACCTCACTCCTTCTCTCAAAGAGTGTCTACAATAGCTGAAAAAGCAGCAGGAAAAAATCTATTAGTGAAGGTGCAGGAGTTGGAAAGGAAAGCTATGCACCTGGAAAACCAATGCTTATGATAGTTTCCAGTTCCATCCATGTTGCTGCAAATGATAGAATATCTTTTTTTTTTTTCTTTTCTTTTTCTAATAGCCAAGTAGTGTTCCATAGGTTTTTTTTAATCCATCTGTTATGCATACCCTATCTCTGCAGAAGGCAGCTGGCTCTTCTACTTGATGTCAAAAACCCAGCTAGGTGGAGTAAAATAAAATGTGGGAAGAAAAAATGGGTAAGTAAATACAATCCTAATGCCACCTTAGATAAGTTCTCATCCTCCAATTTCCTTGGCCCCAACTGTTCCCTTTATTCTGAGAAGCCTTGTGCCAGCTCTATTTCTACAGAAGGGAGAATGCATGATGGGGTACAACTAACAGTCTCTATCTTGGGTTCTATCCCAATTCAAACCCCACTAGGAAGCCTTTCCCCAAAGCACAGTCCTCAAGAGATGCTTCAGAGACATTTCTCCCAAAAGTTTTACATTATGTGTGCCCTGACTTGTGGCAATGTTGATACTCTTGCAGTCTTTCTTTGGGTCGGGGACTGTGATTTACTCAGGTTTGGACAAAGAGCTTTGTATAACAAAAGGGGAAACAAGGAATGAAAAGACTAGCATTATTTAGTATCCTGTGTGTGCAGGTTTTAGAGTCATGCATGCAGCCTGGGTTCAAATCTAAGTTCTCTCACAAGTTAGATATGTGGCCGTAACTCAATGGTTCTCAACCAGGGACAATTTTACCCTCCAGGGAACATTTGTCAAGGTCTGGAGACATTTTTAATTACAACTGGAGGAGGTGCTACTGGCGGCTAAAATTCCAATAATGCACAGGACAGCACCCCAACAACAAAGATTTATCTGAACTAAAATGTCAATAGTGCCAAGGTTAAGCAATGAGTCTTTTTAAGCATTATACATCTATAAAATAGAGAAAATGATGCTCATAATAACAACTTTCCATGACTTTTACGAGGGTCCTTCAAAAAGTCCATGAAAAAATTTGTATTATCTTTCAGTTCCATTTCTCCATGAACTTTCTGAAGTACCCTCATATTTGGACCAAAAGAAAAAATATATGTAAAATTGATTCAAAACTGTCAAGTCCACAGTAAAAGGTGGCAATAATTGTTTGTGCCACCCCCTACCCTCCTGCTTTACACAGTATTTGGCTCTAATTTGAATAAAACTGTACCTCCCTTCCAAGTCTCAAGAACAACTATCACCAGGAACCTCTTTTCATGCTCAGTAACTTGCAGTGTCAGTTGCCCCTCCCGCCCCCAACCCCATTCCTGCCCCTTGTGCACACACCCTCAACAAGACCTGCCACAAACCATTGCTGTAGCTGTGAGGAGGGCTGAATGGGACTGAAGTATATCCTTTCTAAGGGTTTTTCAGGGATAAAATCATCTGTATTTTAATACCTTATGAAAAAGAAGCTTATTTCATGGTTGACTGATTAAGCAGATGCTATAGAGGTAGATTTCTCAATCTTTCTCTAGATGCACTGTGGCTTAAACATACTGAAACCTTACTCATTAAATTCTGAGCAATATTCCATGGACTCCTTCCCTCTCCAGATTTGTTTTTCCATGATGAATAGATCTCCTTCCTTATTCTTTAATTTTCATATAGGAAAACACATACCACATGGGAAAAAGCTGAAAACAATGTAAATGTCCAATGGCACATCAATACTGCGGAATGCTATACAGCTACTTAAAATAATGTTAAAGATACAGATTTCTGCTTCTGGAAAGAGGAACTGGATGTAATTTTTCTTATTTCTCCTACTACAGACAACTAGACCCTATACATTATATATAAAACAAACATAAAGGGCCAGCCCCGTGGTGCACTCGGGAGAGTGCTGCGCTAGGAGTGCAGCGACGCTCCCGCCACGGGTTCGGATCCTATATAGGACTGGCCGGTGCACTCGCTGGCTGAGCGCGGTGCGGGCGACACCGCACCAAGGGTTGTGATCCCCTTACTGGTCACGAAAAAAAGACCAAAAAAAAAAACATAAGGAAACTAAAAAATGGAGAGAAGAAAGTGGACTGGCTAGAGACCTCAGGACATGAGGAACAACATGGAGGTGAGTTCCCTGGGTTTGCTCTTTGTTCATGCATCCCAGATTTAAGGCTAAAAAAGACAGTCATGCAAAAATGCCACTGACATTGACAAAAAAGTCCCAACAGAGACCTACTCTCTCTAGCCAAAGGACCAGGAAATGGGTAGCCTACCAAGACAGAACACTTTTACACAGTAACTGCCCTATTACAGTTAACACCACAGAAAAAACTGTGGCCTCACTCCCATTCATGCCAGCACAAACTCAGAGCCCCACTCCCACCCACACCAGCAAAGGCTGAGTAGGAAGCCTAGACTTCTGCCTAGTGAGACTATAACGAGGCACTACTGCCAGGGCAGTATCAGAGAAGGACAAATATAAGGCCAAGATTTTCATACTCACTAGCTGGTAACAAAACACTCCCTACTTTGTGATGTCACTAGACACCACGTGGGCAGCACAGATTTCCATGCCAGCTGGTAGTAATGAGACACACCACACCCGCTTCCATAAGGGTGCTATGAAAGGAAGCCAATGAAGAATCAGGCCTTTCACCATTGCCCACTAGGAACAAGGCCAAACACCAAGATGTCAGTAGAGACCATGTGGGGAGTTGGAACTACCACCCCACTCGCCAGTAAAATGAGGAGACCCCCCTAGGGTCTCAATGGAAGCCCAACTTTGGACCTGGACTTATACTTTCACCTGGAAGTAACAAGACAGTCCACCTACCTCCTCCCTTGCCCCCTACCAGAGTGGTGTCAAATGAAATAAATTAAAACAGAAGGCTCCTATATGATTCAGAATATCAAAACATATTATAAATATGTCCAGGCTTCAACCAAAAATTACACATCATACCAAGAACCAGGAAGATCCCAAACTGAATGAAAAAAAGACAACAGATACCAACACTGAGATGACAAAGATGTTAGAATTATCTGACAAAGATTTTAAAGCAACCATGATAAAAATGCTTCAGTGAAATGAATGAATGAAATGAAAAAACAGAAAGCTTCAGCAGAGAAAGAGAAGATGGATAGGAGAGTCAAATGGAAGGATTACACCTGAAAAATAAAGTAACAGAAATTTAAAGCCCAGTGGATGGGCTCAAGAGCAAAATGGAGGGGACAGAAAAAAGAATCAGTGAACTAGTAGAATAGAAATTACCAATCTAAACAACAAAGAGAAAAAAAAAAAAAAAGAACAGAGACTCAGAAATCTGTAAGGCTATAACAAAATATCTAGCATTTATGTCATCAGAGTCTTTCAACAAGAGAAGAAAAAAGACAGAGCTGAAAAAGCACTTCAAGAAATAATGGCCGAAAACTTCCCAAACATGTCAAGAAAAGTAAATCTATAGGTTCAAGAAGCTCAGTGAAACCCAAACAGGATAAACTCAAAGAAATCCACACCAAGACAAATCATAGCGAAACATCTAAAAACAAAGAAAAAACCTTGAGAGCAGACAAAGAAAAATGATATATATCAACAGGGGATAATAACTTGAATGACACCAAACTACTCATAAGAAAGCATAGAGATCAGAAAGACATGGCACAATATTTTTGAAGTGCTAAAAGAAAAGAATGTCAACACAGAATTCTATAACCACTGAAAGTGTCCTTCAAATAAAAAGGAGAAATCAAGACACTCACAAGAAAAAACTAAGAATTTGCCACCAGCAGACTTATCCAAAAATAATGGTAAAAGGAAGTTTTCTAAACAAAAAGGAAATGATAAAAGAAGGAACCTCAAAATACCAGGTAGGAAGAAAGAACTCAATAAGCAAAAATGTAGGTAAATATAATAGGCTTTCTTCCTTCACTTGAATTTTCAAAATTATGTTTGGCAGTTAAAACATAAATGATATGGGTCTAAATGTATGCAGAGGAAATACTTATAAATAGGGGAGGGTTAAAGGATCGAAAGGGAGGTGAGGTTTCTATATTCACTCAAACAAATAAAATGACAGTAGTAGATGTGATGTTATGTATATAAAATATAGTACCTAGAGCAACCACTGAAAACCCAAATAAAAAGATAAATTAAAAAATATTACCCTCACATAAATGGTCAAATAATTTTGACAAGGGTGCTAAAATCATTCAATGGGGAAAGGACAGTGTTTTCAACAAATGGTGTTGAGAAAACTGGAAATTCACATGCAAAAGAATATAGCTGGAACATTATACCATGTAAAAATATTAACTCGAAATGGATTAAAGACCTAATTGTAAGAGCTAAAACTATAAAAATTGCAAAACGTAACATAGAGGGGAAGTTTCATGATATTGGATTTGGCAATGAATTCTGAATATACTAAAAGCATAGGCAACAAAAGAAAAAGTAGATGCTGAACTTCATCAAAATTAAAGACTTTTTTGATAAAAGAAAACTACCAACAGAGTGAAAAAGGCAACCCAAAGAATAGGAAAAAATATCTGCAAATCATATATCTGATAATGGGTTAACATCTAAATTATATAAAGAACTCTTACAATTCAACAACAACAAAAACAAACAATTCAATTCAAAAATGGGCAAAGGACTTGCACAGACATTTTTCCGGAGAAATGTCTATGCAAGACATTTTCAATAAGCACATGAAAAGAGTCTCAACAATATTAGTAATTATTAAGGAAATGCAAATCAAAACCACAATGAGATATAACACCTCTCACCGCTTAGGATGGATTAAAAACAACAAAAAGAAGAAAAAAAAAGAATAACAAGTATTGTCAAAGATGTAGGGAAATCAGAATGCTTTTATGCATTGCTGGTGGGAATGTAAAATGATGCCGCCACTATGGAAAGCAGTATGGTAGTTCCTCCAAAAGTTAAAAAGAAAATCATCATATGATCTAACAATTCCACTCCTGGGTATATACCCAAAAGACTGAAAGCAGGGTCTCAAAGAAATATCTGTACACCCATGTTCATAGCACCCATGTCCATAATAGCCAAAAGCTAGAAGCAAAACAAGTGTCCATCAACAGAAGAATGTATCAACAAAATGTGGTATATACACACAGTGGAATATTATTCAGCCTTAAAAAGAAAAAAAATCCTGACACGTCCTACAACTTGTATAAACCTTGAGGGCATTAGGCTATGTGAAATAAGACAGAAAACCAAATATTAAATTAGATATAATCCACATAAAGAAATTTTTAAAAAAATTTTTAAAGATGCCCAATATTAAGCCTGAATACTGTTAAATGCTCTAATAAACTTTAGGTAAGCTTCAAAACAAATCACTTATTAAATGTTTAAAACCTTCCTCCAAAAATGTAAAGTTATATGTCTAAAATATTGCAGGAAAGGCAATTTACTACCTAGTTCTCACAGCTGGCTCAAATCCTTCAATTAGTAGTATTCCCAAGCCACCTCTAAATTACCTTCAAACTGTTTATGCCCAGTTGTAAGTTGCAATCTTGGACCACATTTCTTAGTAACATGACTTGAGGATATGTTGTTAAAATAACTTTTTATACATGTGAGAGGGCTGAGAGACTCAAAAAAGGATAGTTCATTCTTAAATTTTATTAGAAATTGTATTATTTTTTAAAAATTGCATAACATCATCAATAAACACAAAGATGATATCTTCTAAGTTTATGTATTATACAACAATGGCAGGTAACAAGCCAACAGAATTTATAGAAATGATAAATTTATTTTCAAATGCTACTATGAATACATGCCTCATCATTTCCTGACACACTATAATTTTATGAGTAATTCAGCTCTTATTCTTATTTGCTTTCTAGGTCTGTAGTCCTGGAATCCAGACAGGACTCTGCAATTAATTCCACTTATAACCTTCAGTAAGTTATTTAACTGTGTAGGACCTCAGCTTTTTCACTTATAAAAGTGAAAAAAAAAACTAGGTAAATCATTAATTCTATGATATGACTCACCTTAAACTTATTCACATCTGGAACTGTGAACACTACCTTATGTCACTGAAAAATCCTTCCCAGACTTCCATCTTCTTCACTTCTCTCCACATTGCTTACTATGACGATATCACTTCCTAGGCCATTTTTCATGACCACCTTTAGTAGCAATCATTAACTTTTCACAACATTCACATGTTTTTGTTTTAGAAAGTTTTCTACAACACCTGACTAAACTATTGTTCCAGGTAAAGTTAAACAAAATTAATGTTTCAGAAGTCTCTTAAAAAATTAGAAAGCAGATAATTTCTTCATTATAAGATACTAATGTCTAAAGAGTCTAATAATATTCCAATCATTTTGCAGTGGTATTTATTTTTCATTTACTACCTATTAATGTTTGTATAAAGAATCCAACCTTACTCCTTACCCATAGTATTTTGGGTTATGTTTAAGATTTCACATTCATTTTTTACAAAAGTTGACTTACTGACTGGGCAGTCTTTTTATCTAGTAAAGATGCACAACCTCTATTGACTTTAACTACAAGAGGTGTCAAGGTATCAATCAATCTAGGTGAGAATTAACTTATTTGAGAAAATACGAGAAGCCTGAGTCCTAACCACTTTTCATTTAATTTACCTCATACTGAGAAACAGGATAAATTTATCCTTCTCTGCTACAGCTCTTTTAAAAACCTAACACTGCAAAACAGATATTGCATTTGATTTAATGTAACTTGCCATACATACAAAATCATGTATGTGTTTCACAATTGTCTAAGGGACAATGAAAATTACAGACATCTCAAAAGCTAATCTGTATAAGTTCTCCTGGATTCACTGTACAATTATAGCTCTAGCAATTTATGCACCCCTTTCATCCCATCAAATATGGAATGGACACATTATTTACACACTTCATCATATTTTCCATAATGTCTAAAGACACCACCATTACAACCAGATATTTCGAATTGCTCTTGGGCATTTCTTGCTAAAGAACAGAAGCTGATCTGTTTACTTGCTATCTCCCAACTTATCTGTAAGATCCTTGAAGAGAGGTACTATGTTTTATTTGAGTTGTATCATCAATACCCACCACAGTACCTGACATAAGAGTAGGTACTTGAAATACATTCATTATTAATTGAAGATATAAAAATTGCCTAGTAATGACTATTTTTTAAAAGAAAAGTATGAAATTTGTGAGAAAAAAAATAATACACGATCAGGGTTTGTACTTATCATAGTCTGTTTATATATCATTCTAAACATGGGGAAATGTTTATTAACTATTCATAATATTTTATATTTGCTCTCAAAAATTATTCTGTGTACTTTCAAAATAAACATTAAAAACCACAGGGAGACTTAATAAAAGCTGTACCTAATAAAGTATAAGTGCCATGTACTATAACAAATACTAAGAATCCCAAAATAAGGAACACACAGGTCCTGTCCTCATGAATCTTGGAAAAAGATTACTAAAAAAGGTGCACACTTGTAAACATAGAACTGTATCACAATTATGGTAATTTTATCTTAGTGGTGACAAGCACAATAGGAGAATGCCCTACATCTAACCACATATAAAAATTAACTCAAAATGGATCAAAGACCTAAATGTAAAAACTAAAACTATAAAACTGCTAGGAGAAAACAAAGGAGTAAAGCTTCATGACCTTGAGTTAGGCTTCTTAGAAATGACATTAAAAGCACAAGCAATAACAGATAAAATAGATAAACGCAGACTTCACAAAAATTTAAAACTTTTGTGCTTCAAACTACACCATCAAGAAAGTGATAAGACGACCCACAGAATGAGAGAAAATATTTGCAAATCATATATCTGATAAGGGACTTATGTCCAGAATATATAAAGAACCATTATAATTCAACAATAAAAAGATGAATAACCCAACTGAAACATAGGCAAAAGGTCTAAACAGGACATTCCTCCAAAGAAGGTATACCAATGACCAATAATCACAGGAAAAGATGCTCAAAATCAATATTCATTAGGAAAATGCAAATCAAAACCACAATAAGATAACACTTCACACCTACTAGGATGGCTATAGCCAAAAAGATGAACAATAACAAATGCCACTGAGGATGTAGAGAAATTGAATCTTCATACACTACTGTGAGATTGTAAAATTGGGCAGCCACTTTGGAAAAGTTTTGCAGTTCCTCAAAATATTAAATACAAAATTGCCATATGACTCAGCAATTCCACCTTTAGATACACACAGTCCAAAAAAAGAAAATATACATCCAAAAACCTATATATAAATGTTCATAGCAGCATTATTCATAATAGTTAAAAAGTAGAAACAACATTAATGTCCACTAACCGATGAATGGATAAATGTGGTATATCCATATAATGAAATATTATTTGGCAATAAAAAGGAATGAAGTACTGTTACATGCTACGGCATGGATAAACCTTGAAAACATTATGCTAAGTGAAAGAAGCAGAAACAAAAGACCACGTGTTTTATGATTTCATTGATATAAAATGTCCGCCATAGGGAAATGCATAGAGACAGAAAGTACATTAGTGGTTGCCAGGAATTGGGGGTAAAGTAGTGGGGACAGAATGGGGAGTGAAAGCTAAAGGATGCAGGGTTTCTTTTTGGGGGACACAAATGTTTTAAAATTAGATAATATTTTATGATTTCATTGATATAAAATGTCCACCATAGGGAAATGCATAGAGACGGAAAGTACATTAGTGGTTGCCAGGAATTGGGGGTAAAGTAGTGGGGACAGAATGGCGAGTGAAAGCTAAAGGATGCAGGGTTTCTTTTTGGGGGACACAAATGTTTTAAAATTAGATAGTAGTGATGATTACACAACTTAATATACCAAATATCAATGAATCATATACTTGAAAATGGTGGATTTTAGGACATAACAAATTATATCTCAATAAAGCTGTTATGAGGAATATAACAAATACCAAGGTAGCACAAAAGAGGAAGTATTCAAAACTACTTTTGTGAGTCAGTGAAGGTTTTTACAAAGAGAAAATGCTCTCCTTTCACAGTGAAAAAAAGCTAGATTCTAAAAAATAAAAAGGTTCTTCCTTGATGAAGGAGATAGGTCTGCTACAATGTATCCTACAAGGGTCACTGCTTACATAGACTGCGGGATAGGTCACGACCAGTATAGGGCATACTGGTTAAGCACATGGATTCTGGAGTAAATTCCCTAAATTTGAAACCTGGCTCCACTGTTTACTACTGGGTAGCCTTAGGCAAGTTACTTAGCACTTCTTAGTATCAGTTTCCTTATATGTCAAAGGGGGTAATAAACAGTACCTTCATTTCATAGAGGTATTGGGAAGACTAAATGGGTTAATTCATGTTAAGTGCTTAGAAAATTGCTGCACAAAGGAAGAATCCACTAACTGCTGGTACTATTGTTTGGGTCTAGATTTCAGCATATACTTATTTCAATACCATAAATCAAACAAAAAGTGACTAGATACAGAATCCTGGCTTCACAGTAAATTTCTGACTTGTTGGAGCATCATTTTTTTGGTTTTGACAGGTAGCCAGTAGGGCATCTGAACCCTTAACTTTGGTGGTACCAACATTGTGCTTTAACTAACTGAACTAACCAGCCAGCCCCCCTCACTTTTTATAATAGTAAAAACCAATGCTGTGCCACTAATTTCTTCATTTAATCAAAAAACATTTAATTCCCATTTACAGAGTGCAAGGCACTGTAGGATGCAAAAGTGAATAAAGACTCCTTGACTCCAATCCAGATCAGTAGTGAAATAGCAAAATTACCATCCAACAGCAGCCTGGTAGGCTATGTGAATCAACTTGGTGGTCTTGGTCTCATTTCAAACTTGTAATTAGCTGTACTTCTAGCACTCAGCAACAAATAGTACGAACAAAATGTCTTTCCAAATAAGGATTGAGGGCTATACGAAATTAAAAAGTCAGCTTTGTTGGTGTTGCTTTTATGTATGTATGTATGCTATTCTATCAATTTTGCACTTTAAAAATATATAATATATTCAAATACAAACTTTATAATCATTATAACAAGAAAGTGCCTAATTCTACTAAAAGCCAAACTATATCAATGACAGAAAATATTCATTTTAAAGGCTTTTTTCAAATTATAAGATTAAAGCATTAAGAAATCTTTTTCGAGATTGATATATGTAAATCTTCCCCTTTTACACATGTAAACAGAAGGAGTGAAAGATCAATAGAGCTGTTTCATTTTCAAATACTATATTTTTAGAGCACCACCTTGTAAGTCTAAGATCAAGGGTTCAGATCCCTATACCGGCCAGCCACCAAAAAAAATATATATATCAAATACTATGTTTATACCTACTAAACTGAAAAACTTATGTTTCTCTTTCTGTGGCTGTCTTCATTTACATTTACAGAAGTGCATAAAATAATTCTGTAATTTTCTTGTTCTTAAGAATACACTCTAGTAGGGAAGGCAGAAAACAAAATGAGATCAATAAAACAGCCCAAAATAAATTTAAAAAATAAACTGACAGTAAGAAACGGGGGAAAAGTAATTACACTAAACTCAGTTGAAAGGAAAAAAAGAAAAGCTTTAAGGTAAAATAAAACGTGAGTGAAACAGCCAAGAGATGAATCATATGTAAGACATAAGAAACTGGAACAGGAAAAGAAAAATGAGAGTGAAAGTTAAAAAGGAGGAAGATGCTATTACTTTATAGAAAATACTGATGATAGCAAATATACTTGGGTAAAAGAAAAAAGGTTTCAAGAAAGTAGTAGATATGTCAAGGGATTTTTGGAGAAATAAACAAAGGTTCTGTGAATATAGAAGGTATATGGTTGATGGAGTTTGAACGTGTTGTCCCCTCCAAAACTCATGTGGAAATTTGATCTCCAATGTAGCAGTGTTGGAAACTGAGTCATGGGGGCAGATCCCTCACGAAATAGATTACTGTTCTCCCTGGAGGAGGAGGGATTAATGAGTGAGTTCTCGCTCTATTCGTGCCCACGAGAGCTCCTTGCTTAAAAAGACCCTGGCACCTCCCCTCTCTGTCTCTCTTGCTTCCTCTCACCATGTGATCTGCTTGTACCCGCCGGCTGCCTGCCACTTTCCGCCATGAGTAGAAGCAGCCTGAGGCCCGTGCCAGATGCAGCTGTCCCAGAATCGTAAGCCAAATAAACCTCTCTTATTTATAAATTACCCAGTCTCAGGTATTTCTGTTAAAGCAACACAAAATGGACTAAAACATATGGCTATAAGAAATGATAAAGGATCCAAGGGAGAATATCATAACACTTTTTCATGATTATAAGAGAAGTCATCAATTAAAGAGACCCAAATTTTCATAGAAGAGGGGGCATAAAAAAGTTTGATTAAAATATCTTAAGATGAAATTTAAATTTTTATATTTAAATTTATTTAATCTTTAACAAAATGTAAGTCATAATTGCAACAAATCTCAAAATATACTAAATGTTTGAATCTGCGAAGAATGAATCAGGTATTATTTTACGCAAAGTATGGGGTAATTTTTCCAACTAAAATTTATGATAACATGGGATCCTGGATTTTGCAGGATTGACTCTGGCAGTATTATCATTTAGAGGGCTGTTTTAAAAAAAATATTCAATGCCTTCATCAAATTTTCAAAGATTCTTTCATTAAGAATCCTATGATATTCAAATCACTTATCATTCTTGTCAATTTTCTCTTTTTCAATTAGGAAGTGGTCTAACTCAAATAGATCCTCATTTGACAATGGCTTTGGGTGCAGTTGAAGACTTCTTTAACATCATTTTCATAGACTTAATGAAATTTTACATCTGCAAGATTTGTAATTCCGTGTACATACATTATATTGACAGCTGTTTACAAGACTTTAATATTGAATACTTGCATGTTAAAAACAACTTGCAACTCAAAAGATTACAATTAAACAGGCAGATAAAAAGTACCCCCGTTTTCCTCACTGCATTTAAAGTATGCTTTGTATTAGCTACATGAACTAGTCCTTCTTCCCCACAATATCCTAATTACTGAGAATAAAGAAAATGGCCCATACTAGCAATGTTTATTCACACAGCAGGTGTACAAAATGTTTGCTGAACAAAATAAAAACCACTGCTCAGAGGCAGAAAGGAGCCCTGAGAGTATACAAAAGCCCACCTGGCAGTAAGAGCTTAAAAAGGACTGCAGCTTTTTTACAAGGGAACTGTGGCGGGACTAGTCTGGAGATGTGAGGGTGGAGTATTACCTCCTGAGTTTCTAAAGGATAATTGTGACTAGATCAGAAGCTAGTTTTGATTCAATGAAATGTTCAAGGGGAAGAGAATAACCATGACCACAACCAAGTATGGCCATTTATTCATTCAACAAATATTTCTTGAGCACTTACTATGTGTCAGGTACCTGTCAAACCTCTAGGGACACACTAGTAAAAGAGCCAAATGACTGCCCTCATGGAACTTACATTCTTGTGAGGAGAAAGGTGGTAAACCAAGAAATAACAATGTCAGACAATGATAAGTACCATAAAACAGTGACAGGAGAAGTAGTGGGATGGGTGGGGGTACATAAGGTAGTCAGAGAAGGTAACACTTGAGCAAAGATCCAAATGAAAAGAAGAAACCACATGAAGCTCTGGGTGTTATTCCACATTGAGAAAAGAGTAAATAGAAAGGTTCCATGTAGGAACAAGATAGTTGTTCAAAGAAAAGTAGAAAGGTCAGTATAGATAGAGAAGAGTTAATAAGACAGAGAGTAGAAAGGGATGAAGGCAAAGACATATGCAGAGGCAAGTCATGCAGGGCCTTAGAGACCTAGGAAAAGAGCCTGGATTTCTTAATATGATAGAAGGAAACTGGAGGGTTTAAGAGTTAAAAACTGACAAGATCTGTATGCATTTTTTAAAGTTTAGAGTATACTGTTGATCAGATAAATAAACCTTATTTGACCTTACAAACTTTAATCTTAAATTATGAAGAGCCTATTTTTAAAATTCCTGCTATTAAGCCTTATCCTATACAGGAATCTGTTCTCTAAAAAGCTTTAAGATAAGAAAATCTAAATATATTTGTTATATTGTCAAGTCACAATAAAATATAAAGAATTTTTCTCTAGTTTTCTTTAAAAAAAAAAAAGTAATTATTCCAGCACTAATCTCAAATGTCAAACTCATTTGTTCCAATTTGTAGGAGACATTATTTATGAAAGATTTTTTCTTTCCCTCCACTGTAGACAGGAGACAGTTGGGGCGGGGGGGAGTGGTTTCTTGCCAAAAGGCAAGTAATTATTCCAGCACTAATCTCAAATGTCAAACTCATTTGTTCCAATTTGTAGGAGACATTATTTATGAAAGATTTTTTTTTTCCCTCCACTGTAGACAGGAGACAGTTGGGGCGGGGGGGAGTGGTTTCTTGCCAAAAGGCTTCTATTGCCCCCTAGTGCCCATTTTAAAGAATGAAGACCTTCAAACATTAACAGTTTGGAAATGCTAAGGAACACATCACAGGATATTGGAACAGAGCTTTGAGCATCCTCTGCTGACAGAATCTTGCAGGTGTAATTAAATTGCTCTGTGTTAAAGAACATTTATTCTGGGCCAGCCCGTGGCTCACTCGGGAGAGTGTGGTGCTGACAACACCAAGGCCATGGGTTCGGATCCCTATATAGGGATGGCCAGTTAGCTCAACTGGCAGAGCGTGATGCTGACAACACCAAGTCAAGGGTTAAGATCCCCCTACCAGTCATCTTTTAAAAAAAAAAAA
>NW_007726192.1:1065-3703 GCF_000696425.1 Galeopterus variegatus | reverse complement strand
ATGATGCTGACAACACCAAGTCAAGGGTTAAGATCCCCCTACCAGTCATCTTTTTAAAAAAAAAAAAAACATTTATTCTCCTCTGATGTTAAAATCACTGAGCTTCCTCACACTGATTTTTAAGAACTCTTCTTCCAGTCAGCTTCAACTAAATTAAAATGCGTTATTAATCAAACATCGGTGAGGATGATGAAAACAATGATAAAACTCAACAATTTTGAGAGCTTAGTATGTGCCAATCCCTATGTTGTGTTTACAAGAATCATCTCATTTTCACATCAACTCATGAGAACTAAAAAAGAGGGTTTTTTTCACTTTTAATTCTTCAACCTTTCCCTATGCATGAGAGAAAAAGACTGACTGATACAGGTGGTTGGCAATGACCAAGGACAAGGGAACGAGAAGCCTCAGACAAGACAGAGAAACAGTGGTGGCCCAAACTTGGACTCTCCACCACAGAACGTGCCAGCTAGGGAGTCAGACAAAGTTCATGGAAAACAGGTGCTCACAACTAAAAAGACACTGTTACATCTAGCCTTTAGTTACAGTAATAAAACACCAACTTTCAATTTTCTGTAGTAATGGGAAACAGCAGAGTAAGGATAATAAAAATCCTCAATAATCTCAGTCTCCATTTAATTATGAGTCACAACCTTCTTTACCTTTAAATAAACTAGAATCATGTACAAGTAATAGGAATGGTTAAAAAATGATTTTTCACTACTTTTCTCTTACCTTTCTCACCTGAATTTTTGTTTACTTATTCAGTTCCAAGAAAAAAATAATAAAACTTCAAATTCTATCTGAAAGAACAATTTTATTAGCATTGTAGATAAGTAAAATGGAATAAAGAATGAGTAAAAAACAAGTTTGTCATCAAAAGAAATTATGATATACATTAACATTTCCAATCCAGTGACTTCAGTGGTAAAACTAAACCAAACTGCTAACCAGTAACTGAAGTAAAATTCAAGCTGAAAAAAAAATTAATCACAGTTTGGCAATGTAGTTTATAATATACCTACTAATATGTACTTTGGTAATTTTCCTTCCAATTCTAGAGTTATCAAAAACTTATCTTTGAAAAATGTTGTGGACTAGAAGGAGGCAGAAGGAACTATACGGGTGATAGAAACATCCTATATCTTGTTTAGGATGGTGGTCATACACAGTACATAAAACTGTCAAAACTCATCCAACTGAACACTTAAGATCTGTGCACATTATATGAAATCACACCTCAATAAAAAAAACCACATCTTTTCAAAAAGTATTGTCAGACTACTGTAAGGAGAGAAAACTAAATCTTTTTGTCTCATTTGCCAGGTAGGTTCAAATCAGTTATAATCTGTACAATTTAATTAATGAATGAACCTTAATCTACCTTGGAATTAAACTATTATGTAACTAAATTTTAAGGTTAGGACAAGGCATATATAATGATTCGTACAAAAACAGAGGTTTACTTACACTTCTATGCTCACATTTCTTTTGTTCACTCCTCTATCCCTAGTTCCATTTTCCATGAAAAAACTAAGGACTGATGTGTCATAAGAAAAAAACACCCTCAAATGCTATAAAATGAAATTTTCAATAATAAAAACCAAAAATGTTCGATTCCACTTCGCAAATATTTACTCTGTACAAATTATGTGCTCATATATAAGGCACTGCAATAGAGATTATAGGAGTTTTAAAAAATTACCATACCTTTTATATGCAAGTCCCTGTTCATGAGATATGATTTTAAAAGGGAGACAGAGATGTTAAGACAAGCACACAAATAATGATTTAACAAGGAAAACAGTTTAAGTTTGCCACAAAAGGCAGAAACCAAGCCTGGGAAGTAACATAACGCAGCTGGCATCTAGAGAGGTTGCTCAGAGGAAATCACATTTGAAATGCTCCCTAACGGCCGAACAGAATTTTAACAGCAGAAACTGGAGTAATGGGAAAGAAGGCTTAAAGTTTTGATCAATGTCAACTCAAAACTAGCAGACTCCTTTGTCAGAGAAAATTAATGGGCAAAATAGGGATTGGTGAGGGCTTATAAATTTATGAATCAGGTCTTCCATGTACATTAGCCTATTCTGATAAAACATTAGACATGTCCCTTGAAAAAAATACCCTGATTTACTCAGAGTCAGTGCTAATTGGGGAATAAATTATATGTCGTGGAAAATAATAAGGCGGTGAGGGATGTGAGTAGGTAAACCTCCTTTAAAAAAATGATAATCATAAACTTAGCGGGAACATTGCTTATTTTGTTTACAGTTACAACGTGCTTTACTAAGGAGACACATTCTCTAAAGTGAAGTACTTAAAATGCATTTTCTCTGTTATGATGTCTTACTGAGCTGGAGGTGTCTGAAATCAACCTTCCTCTCTCTTTCCGGGTACTCAGGCCTTAAGTGACCAGGCTTTGGTGGAAGGGACCCTGGCAGGGTCCAAGGAAAGAACGGCAGCCACGGACGTGGAAACATGGAGGCCTGAGCCGGTGTGTGTCACCGTGGGCTACAGCGGTGACCGCGGCTTCTGACCTCCCACCCCCACCCGCGCGTCCCTGGAGCTGGAAGCGAATCAACCCGCAGCTGAGACAGGGAGACGTCCAGCAGGAGAGGCAGAAGCTCCACAGAGA
>NW_007726192.1:0-555 GCF_000696425.1 Galeopterus variegatus | reverse complement strand
GAATCAACCCGCAGCTGAGACAGGGAGACGTCCAGCAGGAGAGGCAGAAGCTCCACAGAGATCACATGCCCTGCGGGGCGGCCACTTCGTGATCCAACAGGTAGGCTTCACCGCAGCCACCTGGCTTCATTCCCAGCCCAGCCCAGTGCACACAGAGCAGGGAGATGTCCGGCAGGGGAGGCGGGAACTCCACAGGTTCCCCACTACTGCCGCGCAATCCAGCAGCCCGGCCAAATGTGTAAGGAGCACTGAGTCATCCAGCAAGGGAGACAGAAGCTCCACAGAGTCCACACACCCTGTGGGGGGGCCACCGCCACGCGATCCAGCAGCAGGTAGGCTTCACCGCCTCCACCCGGCTCCATCCCAAGCCCGGCCTAGCGCACACAGAGCAGAGAGTCATCCTGCAGGGGAAGGGGAAGCTCTGCAGAGACCACACACTCTGCAGTGCCTGGGTGCATCCCAGCAGCCTGGGCCAGAGTGCACAGAACAGGGGGCACTGAGGTAGCCATACCAAATTGGCAACCACAGCAACATCTTAGTCAGTCAATAGTGTCA
>NW_007726191.1:1179810-1180729 GCF_000696425.1 Galeopterus variegatus | reverse complement strand
ATATAGAGACCGGTCCGCTCACTGGTTGAGTGTGGTGCGGGTGCAACACCGAGGGTTGCGATCCCGTTGCCGGTCGCGGTACAGGCGCAACACCAAGGGTTGCGATCCCATTACTGGTCACGAAAAAAGACAAAAAGGAAAAAAAATAATAATAATAAATAAATAAATAAAACAATCTTATATAAGTCCTATTTGCCCCCTGCACTATGTAAAATACTACAGTTATTTTTCTTTTCTTCCATAATCTTTTTTTTCTGGTGTGGTAATGTTATCTAATTTATTTTTATTTTTCTTAGTTTTCTGTGTTATTTTCATGAATTCATCCCAAACCACTCCTTGGTACATCCAAGCGCATCAGTTAATCTCTCAACTGCATCTTCTTGGAAACATTTTTCTACCACCAACTTGAGAATTCCCATTGTCTCTCTTCTGTATTTTTTCCCCACCTTAACCTCTTTCTTGGTTCATTCCCTTGTTTTGGTGGATCATGTTTTCTAGTAATTTCTCAAGAAGGGATGCATGAGAGCTTAACTTTGAGTCTATTCATTTCTGAAAATGTCTTTATTCTATCCACACAATTGTTTGATAGTTTGGTTGGGTATAGAATTATGAGTTTGAAAATTTTTTTTCCCTTGGGATTTTGAAGGCATTTGCTCCATTGTGGTCTAGCTTCAGTAGTGCCATTGAAAAGTCTGATGCCATTCTGATTCTACATGCTTTGTCTAAAACCTGGTATTTCCTTCTCTGGGATCTTGTATGATCTGTCATTTGTTCCCACTGATGTAAAATTTCATGATATGTTTAAGTCGGCAAATATTTTCATCCATTTAGTTGGACAATTAGTAGGCATTTTCAATCTGGAAATCTATATTATTTAAATCAAGGAAATTTACTTGAATAATTTGTTTGATGATCCCTC
>NW_007726191.1:1179047-1179716 GCF_000696425.1 Galeopterus variegatus | reverse complement strand
CTCCTGCCTACAGGTCCATACTAAGCCTGGCTGCCTGTTGGGAGTCTCAATATTCAATATGAAGACTTTCACTTAATTCTTTTGTTTTCAGTGGGAATCCTGCCCTCAGCTGAACCTGAGACTCCAGTCCAGAAACCCTTGGTTTTATTCACTCCACAGAATAAATGATCCATCTTCTGCTGGCGTGTAGTAGAGACCATCACCTTGGGGGAAGGGATCTTGGCTACTAACTCCTCTTTAAACTGTCTTTTAAGAAATCCCCTGTCGTTCAATCTGCTCTGTACCTGGTACTCGATTCCTGAGCCTTTGGGATTTCTTTCTGTTTCTAGACTTTCCTCCCTGCCAGCTTAGGACTCAACTGTTTTCATCTACGTAGCCAGTTTGCACTCAATGGTCTGCTTTCCAATTTCAAAATTTTGTTTCTGTTGCCTCATATCCCATTTTCTTTGTCACTGTGATATCTTGAAAATGCCTTTTCTGTCATTTTAAAGAAGTTTCGGGAGGGAGCAGGAATAAATACCCACGTTTGATCTGCTGTCCTTAGCCAGAAACTCTGCTGTTCTTTTTTCATTATATCTAATTATTTTTGATATTTTCCAAAACGTCGTTGTGTGTGTGTGTGTGTGTGTGTGTGTGTGTGTGTGTGTGGCTAGCCAGTGTGGGGATGGA
>NW_007726191.1:1176101-1178285 GCF_000696425.1 Galeopterus variegatus | reverse complement strand
CCTTTGTGAGCTCATCTGCAGGGGTGTTTGTGTGAACCCCAGACAGCCCGGCTTGAGGTCACGGCCCTCTAGCGAACGTTTGCATTTGCCCGATACCTAGGGACCCCTTTTTGTGTTCAGTTTTTGCTTTGAGAGTCCAGAGCTGTGTGTAGCAGAATAGTCTAAATTTAAATCTCAAACCCCTTGAGGCTAAGGCTGTGGTTACAAATTCCCAAAGCAGCCTTGTCCCACCCCCCACCCCAAGCCCAGGCTGTGGCAGATGAGCTTTGGAGTGGTTTTTATCCTTCCTTTTCAGTGAAAATATAACTCTGAAGAGTCTGGCTTGGGGGTGGGTCTCATTTACAACCCCCCGCTTTGTGACGCCCAGAGCCTCATTTCTTGTCCCCATAGAGGCTGTGAACTCCGATCCCCAGGCTGCTGAGACCAAAAACCCCCACGCCGCACCAGCAGCAGCCCTCCCAATTCCTGCTCTGGTTTCCAGCTACTTCTTTGTTTTTGTCCTTGGGGAGTTTCCTCCTTGCAAGCTCAGCCATGCATTTAAAAGGATGTTTGTTATATTTTAGCCACCACTTCCAAGTAGCATTTTGTAGCAGGAGGGTTTTCTGCGGTCTAATCTACAATATTGCTGAAAGTGGAAGTCCTGTTTTTTGTTTTTCAAAAAATGTTTTTTGCATCTCCGTATTCCCCACAGCTGAACATCAATTGAGGCCCCATGAATGTTGGGTAAATGGAACCAAATTGCCATGTTTCTACCTAATTGGTGATTTTGCCCAGCAGTCTTGCAGTTTGGAGCAGCAATCTCAGAGAACAGAGGACCTTGTCAGTACCCTTGAATCTGGCAGGCACGACCCATCCTGGGCTGGATCCAACCTACCTCGCGTTCCATCTCCTGTCTGGCCAGTCCTCCTAGGCGTCTGCCCTCCACACACCGCACACCTGGTCCCAAGCTCTACCCCACCCTTCTTTAAACTTGCTGTTGTCAACCCCGGCTCAGGCTGAACACCCGCCCAAGCGCTTTGTCCAGATGGTTCCTGCAGACCCCTGGAGCTTCACCGTGACTGCAGCTCACTGTCCTGTCTCCTTGCTGGGCTTGTGCTCCCTGGGCAACCCCCCAATCCCCACCAACCAGTTCCAAGCACCTATTTCGGATCCTAAAAAATTAAAGCAGCTATTGCAGCCCCATCACTAAACCAACCTTAACCTCCCTCCTCGTCCCAGACGGTCCCAGACACTGTGGGAGCAGAACAGTTCTCTGGCATTTTAATAGGGAGGTGGCAGGTCATTTGGGTTAAAATGGACTCTAATTAGCCCTCCCAAGAGCTCAGCCTGGGGGAAGGGGAGAGAGCGAGCAGGCTTTTGACAAGGTGAGAGAGCCTCACCTGCGCTGACACGCAAAAAAACGGCAGAGAACTTTGGTGATAATGATGTGTCCGTGTAGATTCGTCAGTTGTAACAAAGGTACCACCCTGATGGGGGATATTGATAATGGGGGAGGCCAGGCATGTGGGGGGCAAAGGATATATGTAATATCTCTTTGCTGTGAACCTAAAACTGCTCTTAAAAAAAAATCTTTAAAAGAAAAAAAGCCGAAGAGTGACTTGGTCCCTGGCTGCTCCCAGCCCTTCCCCTCCCCATCTCCCGGGTGTGTGGGAGTCCAGGGTTCAAATTTGGGAAGGGAAATCTGTTTCCATGAGGGGAACTGTGTACCTGTCTCCCCACACCTGTGGCCCGAAGAGTGAGAGGTGCATGTTCAGCAACTTTGTCCCTGTGGGTCTCTTGACTGCCAGGGCAGATGGCTGGAAAGAAAGTCACAGTGACTGGCTCATGGAGAGTCTACAAAGCCCTTTCCCTCTGTGATCACAATCACTATCCTCAGCTTCCAGAAGAGCAAACAGAGGCTTAGAAATGGTGAGGGACTTGCCCAAGGTCACACGGCTAGTGGTGGCCCCGTCAGGGCCAGCACAGCAGCCACCAGCCACATGTCACTACTGAGCACTTGAGAAGTAGCTAGTCTGGATTGAGATGTGCTTTGAGTGTAAAATACATACCCGATTTTACAATGTTGTATGGAAAAAAAAGTAAGTGTCTCATTAATAACTTAAAATATTTATTACATTATATTGAAATGATAATATTTTGGATATATTGGGTTAAATATACAGATCATTAGAAAGAATTCCACTG
>NW_007726191.1:1171444-1175153 GCF_000696425.1 Galeopterus variegatus | reverse complement strand
GAGCACTTGAGAAGTAGCTAGTCTGGATTGAGATGTGCTTTGAGTGTAAAATACATACCCGATTTTACAATGTTGTATGGAAAAAAAAGTAAGTGTCTCATTAATAACTTAAAATATTTATTACATTATATTGAAATGATAATATTTTGGATATATTGGGTTAAATATACAGATCATTAGAAAGAATTCCACTGGTTTTTTTTTTTTACTTTGTTTTACTGTGGCTATCAGAAAATTAGGATGACATATGTGGCTTGTATTTGCGGTTCACGTCCCATTTCTGGTGGGCAGCACTGGTCTGGAGGGTACGACTCCTAGGCAGATCCGAGTGCCGAGGTACCTGCGTGGGCTCCGGATTAGATGCTGTGGGTTTAGGTCTCAGCTCCACCACTGAGAAGCTGTCTGACCTTCCTAAACCAACACGTCCCTATACTCTGAGCTCCAGTTTTCTCATCTGTGAGTGCACACAGATGTGCCCCCAGAGGGGAGTGGTTTGAGAATTCAAGAAACAGGAAACATAAAGGTGCTTAGCCACCCCTTCCGGGTCACCCATCCATGTCCTTATCACAACCATAATGAACCGATTACCTGCGTGATTATCTGCCTTGCCTCCATCTCTGCCACTTGGCTGGTAGTGCCATGAGCACAGGGCCTCGCCTGCCATATCTCCAGTGCCTGGCGCAGAGCAGGGGGCCAGGAACTCCGTGTTGAATAAGCGAATGAATGAGTGAATGCTTGTTCAACACCATCAACACTGACTTACAGATGAAACAACTCACTCTGGCTGGGAAGACTAGCCGTTCTCAACCTATTTTCCACCTTCCCATTCGTATCGCATTTATGACATGCACAGCCATGGGGGTAACTAGATGTTGAGAACTGCTCCTGTCCTAATTGGGGGCCTTTGAAAGCAGAGCCTGAGTTAAGGACTTGGGGTGACCCCAGGAGGCAGGAGAGTGTGGCAGGGGAGGAGAGATGGAGGTGGGTGTTACTGAGGTGGCTCCTGTGGGGGAGGGAAGGCTGGATTCCTCCAGGAAGCCTGCATGCAGACAACATGCCTCCCAGAATTGTCTTCTGGAAGACAGCAGATGGGAGCGTCTTCCCACTGGCTCCTGTCCCTCGGCGCAGACATTTGCTCCCGGGGCCTTTTCGTCCCCACGGTTTTGGGCTGTGCTCCTGGCTTCAGGAGGCCTCGGGAAAACCCTGAGGCAGAAAGATGCTGCTGGAGGTGATGCACTTGCCGGCAGGAGGTGGAATGTACACTTTGTAGCGCCCGAGATCAGAAGCGGGCAGAGGGGATACAGCACCAAAGTGTCTGCTTCAGGGCCAGCCCGTGGCTCACTCGGAAGAGTGTGGTGCTGACAACACCAAGCCCATGGGTTCGGATCCCTATATAGGGATGGCCGGTTTGCTCACTGGCTGAGCGTGGTGCTGACAACACCAAGCCCATGGGTTCGGATCCCTATATAGGGATGGCCGGTTTGCTCACTGGCTGAGCGTGGTGCTGACAACACCAAGCCCATGGGTTCGGATCCCTATATAGGGATGGCCGGTTTGCTCACTGGCTGAGCGTGGTGCTGACAACACCAAGCCCATGGGTTCGGATCCCTATATAGGGATGGCCGGTTTGCTCACTGGCTGAGCGTGGTGCTGACAACACCAAGCCCATGGGTTCGGATCCCTATATAGGGATGGCCGGTTTGCTCACTGGCTGAGCGTGGTGCTGACAACACCAAGCCCATGGGTTCGGATCCCTATATAGGGATGGCCGGTTTGCTCACTGGCTGAGCGTGGTGCTGACAACACCAAGCCCATGGGTTCGGATCCCTATATAGGGATGGCCGGTTTGCTCACTGGCTGAGCGTGGTGCTGACAACACCAAGCCCATGGGTTCGGATCCCTATATAGGGATGGCCGGTTTGCTCACTGGCTGAGCGTGGTGCTGACAACACCAAGCCCATGGGTTCGGATCCCTATATAGGGATGGCCGGTTTGCTCACTGGCTGAGCGTGGTGCTGACAACACCAAGTCAAGGGTTAAGATCCCCTTACCGGTCATCTTAAAAAAAACAAAAAAACAAACTGTCTGCTACAGTTCCTAAGATTTATAGACACCGAAAAGAATTCATAGTTGCTACAACAAGTAGGCAAAGGTCAGTAACTGAACTTAAGGGCTGTGGCAAAGACAAAATGGTCTACAGCTTATGGGCAGTTTTTGGAAAGCTAGCTGAGACCTCACCCGTTTGTTCATTCATGCATTCATTCATTCATTCATTCATTCATTCGTTCTTTCATTTGTTGACCCATGTGTATTATTCACCTCCTCTGCGTCCACCCCGGAAAGGATGGCAGAATGGAAGACAGTGCTAAGGATGTCCTATCGACCAAGTGGAACCTTTCCTAATTCATAAATTAGGTAAGTCATTTGCAAACTTTGGTTCTTTAATCTCCCTCGGTAACAGGTGCTAATGCAGAATGCCACCTATTGTCAAGTGACAGTACAACTGAAAGGCCCTGAAGAGGGCTCAGACCTGCCCTGGGTCAAGGAGGACATAGAAATGAACGCACCCGACCATCCCGCCTTCCCACATTCTCTCAGCCTGTGTCCCGGGAGTGCCTACTTGCTGCCAGGCTCTGTGCCAGTTCTGGGGGTGTGATGGTGAACAACGGGGAGCCCCTGGCTTCGGGAGCTCACAGTCTGAAGGCAGAGAAGGAACCACCCCTGTGGATAATCTGGAGGAAGACTTCAAACCCTGGGGAGAGAAGGGGGTGGGGGCCGTGACCTGCTGGGTTTCGGGAAGCGTACGGAAGGAGGTGCAGTTGAACATTCGCCCCAAGGCCTCTGGGCCCCAGATGTGAGCTTCTGGCACAGACCAGACCTGGCTGAACCCCATAACTGGCTGCTTGGCAAAGGACGTTGGCAAACCCAGGCTTACTCTGGGCCATTTGCATATCATTTGCATCTATCTGCATATGTGGTGGCACAGCCTGGTCTCTTATGCATTTAAATTGCAAGTTATTTGTCTCTCTTTGAAAGCTCTCATTTTTCTTCCCCAAGGGGAGCTGGCTCTCCATTTCCCCTAGTTGCCCTCATAATGCAAGACTGTTGAGTTTGCCCAGCGTGATGCAAGGCCGTAGATCTTGGGGTGCAATCTGTGCTTGCTCTTCTGGTTTTCAGTGCACCTTACTATTTTTAACTGACTCTTGACAGCCTGATATAGAAGGGAATGTTGGGCATGAACACCATGTGTTACAGATGAGGAAACCGAGGCAGAGAGCAATTAAGTGAGGTACCAAACCTCACTTACAATGTTGGAGGCAAGACCATGGTCAAAGGTCAGAGCTCCTGATTTCTGATCCCATGTTGGGAGGGCCCTCCGGAGAGTGCGGTGCTGATAACACCAAGGCCACGGGTTCGGATCCCATATAGGGATGGCTGGTTGGCTCTCTGGGTGAGCGTGGTGCTGACAGCACCAAGTCAAGGGTTAAGATCCCCTTACCGGTCATCTTTAAAAAAAAAAAAAAGAAGTTCATCTCTTTGTATGGTTGGTGAGAAGAGGCCCAGAGAGGGGCAGGGACTTGTCCAAGGTCACACAGCTAATCCAGGATGCAGCATTGGCTCCCACAGCCTTGCCTAAAGACGATGTGTCCCTCTGTCAAGGGGCCTGTTTTGACTGCTGTGTCAGTGGCCTCTGCTGCTTCAGAGGGGA
>NW_007726191.1:1168805-1171348 GCF_000696425.1 Galeopterus variegatus | reverse complement strand
GTTCATCTCTTTGTATGGTTGGTGAGAAGAGGCCCAGAGAGGGGCAGGGACTTGTCCAAGGTCACACAGCTAATCCAGGATGCAGCATTGGCTCCCACAGCCTTGCCTAAAGACGATGTGTCCCTCTGTCAAGGGGCCTGTTTTGACTGCTGTGTCAGTGGCCTCTGCTGCTTCAGAGGGGAACTCCCCATAAATACCAAGTGTTTTGATTCCTTCCAGTTTGGGTTGTGGTTTAAAGCCTGTTGAGTGAGTGTCACTCAAGCTAACCTATTCCACTTAATCAGGATCTGATTTAGCCCAGGTGTCCTCATTGGACCTCTAACTTGTCACTTTCTGTTGCACAGGGGGCACAGTTCGCACCATCTCAGAGGGTGCAGGTTTCTCCCTGAACTCAGCAGAAGCACCCCTGACGTGACACCGAAAACCAAACTTGTGGACATCAGCTTGTATTTTAAAACTTGTTGCCAGATTAGGGAGGGGATGTACTCAAAGCCAGCACTGGGTCTAGCTGACTGTCATGTCATTTGGGGATATTTAATTGTGAGAAGAAAAATGTGTAATTCACCATTAATAACACCTCTAATGTACTGAGTGCTTTATTGTGTGCAGGTGTGGTGCTGGGCTTTTCCTTAGGTAACTTCCATTCTTTATCCTGTAAGACAGGCTTATTCCTGTAATACAGATGAGGCCACTAAGGCTCAGTCAGGTGAAGGGCTTTGCTCAAGGTTACATAGTGAAATATCAAGATTAAGGCTCAACATCAGGGTTGGCTGGCTCCAAACCCCAACAAAAGGGCCTGCGTTTCCACTAACCCATGTCACTTCCAGTGTCAAGTCTAAAACTAGATCTAACGCAAGCACTAAGTTATAAGTTTTAGGCAGTATAATGTAGGGATTTACAAAGCACAGACTTGCTGGTGGTGGAGAAGTAGTTTATATTAGATTAACTTTCTTCTGTTATCAATTATATA
Organism: Galeopterus variegatus; assembly: GCF_000696425.1. Lineage (NCBI taxonomy): Eukaryota > Metazoa > Chordata > Mammalia > Dermoptera > Cynocephalidae > Galeopterus > Galeopterus variegatus. The sequence continues at coordinate 1,170,378 of NW_007726191.1, read as the reverse complement.
ATCTGGAAAAAAAATATATATAAAACAGATTTGTTTGAAAGTGCTGAAGAGTGATCCAACACAGGCAGAAACGGGGGTGGGGTGGGGGGGATATGGCCCTTGAAAGAAGAGAATTGTACTGGTGAGAGACACATTTATCTGGCTTTTCCCCTGAAGACATTCCCCAGTTTATGTGCTGTGTGGCGAGTAGAACTCAAACAGGAAGCAGAAGCCTCAATGGCTCAAGAGTAGGCAGTTAAAATCCAGTGCCACCAGAGCAGCTGTGAATTGAGAGAGAAAAATCCCAGAAAAGGGAGCCACAGAGGGAGAAAATCCTTCATTTCCTTGGCTGACTCTGGCACAGGGCATGACTCCAAGAAGCTGAGGGGAAAACACAGCTGGAAAACTGAAAGAGGTGAGCAGAGATTTCTGTAGCTGCTTGGCTGGGGAAACTGATTTTCCAGCTCAAATCTCACCAAGTTAGAGGGGCTGGGTAAACACACCGGGCTTTTCATTGAGATCCTGGGAAACCATGACTTAGGAGTAAGCACCAAAACAAACCTGCCCTAACAAAGTAGAAAATAAAACCTCTACAAGATCAAGGTGAATGGGCACCAACTAAGCTGAGCAATATGCAAAATTCTTTAGAGAAAGATAATACAATCCAGAATCTCTACATTGTCTCATTTACAATGTCCAGCATAAAATTAAAAAATTACTAGATATGTAAAGAAACAAGAAAGCATGACACATAGTCAAGATTTTTTTTTTAAGTAGGAACAGACCCAGACATTGGAATTAGTAGGCGGACTTTAAATAATTATAATAAATTTGTTTAAAGATCTACAGGCAAAGGCAATTATTATGGATAGAGAAAAGGGGAAATTCAGGAGTGTAAATAATTATAATAAATTCAGGAGTGTAGTAGTTCCCAAGGACTCCTGGAACAAATACCACAAACTGAGTGGCTTAAAACAAGAGAAATTTATTCTCTCACAGTTCCACAGGCTAGAAATCTGAAATCCAGTTTGGTTTCTTCTGAGGGCTCTGAAAGAGAATCTGTTCCAGTCCTCTCTCCTAGCTTTTGGTGACAGCTGGCAATCGTTGGCATTCCTTGCTTTATAGATGTATCTCTCCAATCTCTGCCGTCATCTTCACAGGGCATTCTACCTGTGTCTCTCTCCTCTTCTTATAAGGATACTAGTCATGTTGGATTAAGGGCCCAACCTACTCCAGTGTGACTTGATCCTAACCAATTACATCTGCAATGTCTCTGTTTCCCAATAAGGTCACATTCTGAGGCACTAGGGGTTAGGACTTTAACATCTCTTTTGGGGGGAACATAACTAAATCCACAGCAAGGGAAGATATAGATTTCTTTTTTTAATAAAAAGAATCCGATCAAATTCTAATCTGAAAAAAACAATATATGAAATCAAATACACATTAAATGGATTAAAAGCATGTTAGACTTAATTTAAATAAGACCAGTTAATTTAAAGACAAGTAAGTAGAAATTATTTACACTGAAGCACAAAGAGAAAAGTCATTGAAAAAATGAACAGGGCCTTAATAACCTGTGGGACAGGATAAA
>NW_007726191.1:1142139-1168155 GCF_000696425.1 Galeopterus variegatus | reverse complement strand
ACAAAGAGAAAAGTCATTGAAAAAATGAACAGGGCCTTAATAACCTGTGGGACAGGATAAACAGTCTAACATATGTGTCATTGGAGTTCCAGAGGAGGAAAGAGAGAGAATGAAGCAGAAAAAAAAAAGTGATGAAATGCTAGCAGAGAATGTTCTAAATTTGATTGAAAAAAAAAATCAAGGGCCAACCCTGTGGCTCATTCGGGAGAGCGCGGCGCTGGGAGCGCAGTGGCGCTCCTGCTACAGGTTTGGATCCTATACAGGGATGGCCGGTGCGCTCACTGGCTGAGCGCGGTGTGGGCAACACCAAGCCAAGGGTTGCGATCCCCTTACCGGTCACAAAATAAAAAAGAAAAGAAAAAAAAAATCAACCTACAGAACTGGGAAGTTCAGAGAACCCCACCCTAGATAAATAGAAAGAAAACCATATTTAGGCACATCATGGTCAGACTGCTGAAAAACAGAGATAGAATCTGGAAAGTAGCTGGGAGGAAAAAGACAATTTTATTTACACATTTTATTATGTATAGGAAAACATAATGTGAAAGACTGCAGACCTCTCATAAAAACAATGCAAGTTCAAAGACAATGGAACGGTATCATAAGAATGATGAAAGAAAAAAGTCTGTCAGGGTCGCCCGTGGCTCACTCGGGAGAGTGCGGTGCTGATAACACCAAGGCCATGGGTTCGGATCCTATATAGGGATGGCCGGTTTGCTCACTGGCTGAGCGTGGTGCTGACAACACCAAGTCAAGGGTTGAGATCCCCTTACCGGTCATCTTTTTTTTTTTAAGAAAAAACTTTGTCAACTGAGAATGATATCAGTGAAAATATCTCTCAAAATGAAAAAAATAAAAACTTTTTTTGGCAGCTGGCCGGTAAGGGGATCCAAATTCTTGACCTTGGTGTTAAAACATTTTTTTGATAAATGAAAATAGAAAATTTGTTTCTAGCAGGCCTGTAGTTTAAGAAATGCTAAAGAAACATCTTTAGGCTAAAAGGAAATGATACCAGATAGAATTTCAGGTTTACGGTTGGGGGGACGGGAAGGTTGAGGGGAAGCAAAGAGCACTGGGAATGGTAAGTCTGTGAATAGATACAAAAGACTTTTTCTTTAGTTAACTTTTTTGTTCCATGAGGACTTTATCATGGAACTTAGTTAACTTCTTTAAAACCTAATTGACTCTTTCAAGCAAAAATAACAATGCATTTTGGGATTTAGCACACATATAAAAATAAAATATATGACCACAATAACACAAATGACAGGAGAAGATGTAATGGCATTATACTTCTGTAAAGCTCTTACAAGACACATGAAGTGGTGTGATATTATTAGAAGGTAGACTTTGGTAATTCATGAATGCATATTGTAATTCTTACCAGAGCAGCCAAAAATATAAAAAGGCATAGTTAAAAAGCAAATGGAGGAGACAGAATGGATGATTTAAAAAGACTCAATCCAACAGAAAACAGTAAAGTTAGAACAAAGGAAAAAGAAAAGAGGGGCAAACAGATAACGAAGGGCAAGAAGATAGGCTTAACCCCCCCATAACAATAAGTCATCACATATCTCCCCCTTATCGGTGGTTTTGCTTTCCACAGTTCTAGTTACTCCTGCTCAACCACGGTCTGAAAATATTAAATGGAAAATTCTAGAAATAAACAATTCATAAGTTTTAAATTGGGCACCATTCTGAGTAGCGTGATAAACTCTCACACCGTCCTCTTCCTCCCACCTGGTCGTGAGTCATCCCTTTGTCCCGCATAGGCACGCTGTGTACACTCCTCGCCTGTTAGTCACTTGGTAGCTGGTGCTGAAGTGCTTGTGTTCAAGTAACCCTTATTTTATTTAACTCCAATGTGTGAGAGTACTGCGCCTAATTTGTAAGTTAAACTTTCTCATAGGTATGTTTGTACAGGAAAACATAGTGTACGTAGGGCTCAGTACTAGCTGCGGTTTCAGGGATCCACTGGGAGTCTAGGAACGTATCCCCTGCAAATAAGGGAAGACCACTGTGCGTGGAAAAGAACTAGACAGTCTAATTGAAAGGCAGATATTGTTAGATGTGATTCAAAAATAATCACACCTGAGTTCTGGGCCTGTAAGTAGGGAGAATTAAGTGAGATTATGCATCAAAGCACTGAGCACAGTGCCTGGCGCACACTGGGCACTTCTTAAGTGAAAACTCAGAACTTATTTTAATAAGAGCCCTGCTTTCCCTGAAGCCTGTCAGTGAGCTCCCCACGGGGAGGCCCAGTTGGCCACCCACACAGAGTCCAGCACAGAGCCGAGCTTTCATCCAAGCAGGTTTGGTGAGCACACACTTCACGACAGAGGGATGGGGCTCTTTTCACTGGCAGCTGCGTGTGGGTTGCACGTCCACTTTTCAGGAGCAGGGAATGACCCCTCCTCCTTTGCCTGTTCCAAAGTAGAAAAGGAGGGGGAGTCCAGGTGCAAACGGATAGATTCTGAAAACCATGGCTAGAGCTGAGATTTCCTGAGTCTGGCTGGGGTCAGCAGCTTGTGGCCACCTCACGTTGCCCAGCACCCTCCCCTTCCTTGGAAGCCAGTGCCAGGGTCTGCCCAGCAATCTCCCAGTCCCCAGGGCTGCAGGTGAGGCCTCTTCCTTTAGAGAAGCTCTTTCCCTCTGGCCTGGAAGTTCAGCCCCTTTCTTATCTCTGGAGTCCAGCTCCCTCTGGTCAAGCCAGAGCACCCAGCCTTTGGTCAGCAGCTTGCAGGTGCAGGACAAAGCAGTGTCTGGAGGCTGGAGCAGGAAACGCTTGCATTAGTCAGCCCAGGGCGGGCTACACATCGTAGGTTACTGCTTGCCAGCTGGTGGTCTGCATGGGCGAGGAAAGGGGGACCATGGGACCCTGAGCTATACTTTTCATGCCCCTTGCCCCACATCACTCCCCTTGTCTCACGTCTTGCCTCTCAAGACAGAGTCCACTTCAGACAACAGTTGGATCCAGAGCCTGGAGGACCAAAGTGCTGTTTCCAGCAACTTCCCCAGTATTCAGTCCATTGGCTGTCCTCCTCCAAATCTCCATCACTAACCCTCCTCCCACATGAGGATGGTGATCTCTACTCCTATTTCTACCACTATAGACTAGCTTTGCCCTGTTTCTGTCCTTTATATAAATAAAATCTTCTGTATACTGTTTGTGTGATTCGTCTATATTGTTATGTGTGGCTCATTCATTCTTAAAGGCGATCGATCACGCACTGTGTGAACAGTCTGCAATTTGTTGATTCATTCTACAGCTGAAGGATATTTGGATTCATTCTAGTGTATGGCTATTATGAATAGTGCTGGTGTGGATATTCCAGGTCATGCCTTTTGACAAACACCTGGATGCATTTCTGCTGCATATGTGCCCAGGAGTGGAAATGCTGGGTCAGAGGGTAGGGTGTGTTCAATTTGAGTAGACCTGACAGATGCTTTCCACAGTGCTGTACCGATTTAGACTCCCGCCAGTGTTGTCTGAGTTTCAGTGGCTCCATATCCTCACCAGCACCTGGCATTGCTAGTCTTTCTCACCTGAGTTTTTCTGGTGTCTGAAGTGGTAGCTCGCTGTGGTTTTGATTTGTGCTTCCCCTTGTCATGGTCTGAATGTTTGTGTCCCCCCAAAATTCACACATCGAAACCTAATCAGCAAAATGATGATATTAGAGGGCAAGGGTCTTTGGGAGGTGATTAGGTCATGAGGCTCCGCTCTTGTGAGTGGGAGTAGTGTCCCTTCCCTTCCACCATGTGAGAACCCAACAAGAAGGCACCATCTTTGAAAAAGGGAATGGGCCCTCACCAGGCACTGAATCTTCCGGCGCTTTGATCTTGGACTTCCCAGCCTCCAGAACTGTGAACAGTAAATCCTGTTGTTTATAAATTACCCAGTCTAAGGTATTTTTTTGTGGCAGCCTGAATTGAGTAGGACACCCTGATGAGTCAGGGAGCTAGCACTTTTACACATATCTGTTGACCATTCAGATATTCTATCGTGAAGTACTTTAATTCAAGTTTTTCCCTCCATTTTTCTGAGTTGTCTGACCTTTTTTGTTGTTGTTGTTGTTGTTGTTGAAGTTCTTTATGTATTCTGGGAAAAAACCATTTGGGGTGTGTGTGTGTGTGTGTGTGCGCGCGTGTGTGCTCTGACCTTTTTTGTTGTTGTTGTTGTTGTTGTTGAAGTTCTTTATGTATTCTGGGAAAAAATCATTTGGGGTGTGTGTGTGTGTGTGCGTGTGTGTGTTTAAAAGGCCCATCTACTCTGTTCCACAAACCCAGAGCACCACAGTGGTTGGGCAGTATTTGCACTCTGGGCAGTGACAGGGTTTCAAACAAAAGACATACCATATCACACAGAATTAATCTGATTTGAATTGATTTCGTATTTGATTGATCAGCTTGTCTTGCTTTTATGGGTGCGTAAGAGCTACAAGGAGTTTCTGTCTCATTTTATGTTTGTACATATTTATGTAACACACAATAAAAATCATTTAAGGCAACAAGGAGGACCCGTGAGACCCCCTTCTCCTCTTGATAAGCAGGAGATTTTCAAAGCAAATCCAATCTGGTAGCTCTGCTGCTTAACGTATCTCAAAGGACCACTTTGTCTAGGATGGAGACCAGGCTCCTCAACCAGGCACCCGGCTCCTCGGACCTGCTCTGTGTCATCCATTGAAACCATTGTCTCTTTCTGGGCACCATCTCTGTCACCGAGGCCTCTCTCAGTGTGGGTCCCAGCTCTTGCTGTTTGCCATTTTGGAGCAGCCTCTACCTGTGGCCACCCCTTTTGCTTAGAGTTAACTCAACTCAATTTCCCAGGGAAACCCTCGCTATGGCCCCCAAAACACGCCATCCCAGCTCAGCACTTTCCTTCTTCGCATCATCTCAGTTGCAATTTTTCATTTATTTGTGGGATTCTTCCCTCCCAAGCCACATGCTTCATGAAGACGGGGACAGTATTTTTTTCTCCTGAGCTTTCCCCCCAGTGTCTACTCCAGCACATGGCATTTGGTGAGTGCTCAGTAAATGTTCATTGAATGACTTACTGACCTGAGCTTGTGTAACCCTCTCACTGTATTGATGCTGAAAGCAGAGAGGGCCCACGGTCACACTCAGGGAAGGGCCAGGGGCAGGACTGGAGCCCAGCAACTCTTGCTTAGCCACAGGGAATGAGAAGTCAGGTCCTCTCTGGCCAGCAGCACAGGGCCAGGCCCCCCACGTCAGCAGCCTGGAAGACCTGAAGGATAAGCTAGTCCGATTCTTCCATGCCTCAGATGGGGAGCCTAAGAACCAAAGCGGGGACAGGGACTGTCTGGAATCACACGGTGAGGTGAAAGCTCAGTTAGATCTAGGGCCCAGGTTGCCTGACACCCAGCATTCTGTCCACTACCCCTGACTGTCCTCCTAACACTGACTGAGAGCCTCGGGAGGTGGCCAGATTTCATAGGCTGAGGCAGACAGAGACTGACGACAGAGGCCTTCCTTGTTTTCCTCCAGAGCCTCTTCTAGAGTCTCATGGGGCGGTATTGAATTCCTGTCCATGGGAAGGTGGGAGAGGACAGGAACATTCTGGAACAAAGGATGGAGAAGCTCAGGGTGACACAGGAAGGACAATCCACAGCTGAGGAAAACTCCAACTGCCTGGCAGGTGCCCACTGGCCCCCGGCCTGGTCTGGGTGGTTGTGGGGGGTGGGATTAATTGTAGTGACTTCCTTAACCTTTTTTGGGCAGAGCAAGGTAACATTTCTTTTAATTGAAAAATTTTTTGACATCACTGTAAATTCATGTGCCATTGTAACAAATAATGGAGAGATCCCAGGTACGCTCTGGCCAGTTTTCTCCAGTGGTAACACCCTGCAGAACTGTAGGACAACATCACAGCTGGGACATGGACACAATCTCCTGGGCTTACTCAGAGTCCCCCAGTTGTACCTGTACTCACTCGTGTGTGTGTTTAGTTCTACACAATTTTATCACAGGCCCGTGTATCCTCCATCTCAGTCAAGATACAGGACATTTCCATCTCCACAAAGATCCCTTCTGTTGCTCTTTTATAACCATAATCTGCCCCCCATCACCTCCTTCTGGCCCATCCCTAACTCCTGGCAACCTCTAATCCATCCTCCATTTCCAAAATTCTGTTACACCAAAGACATTATCTAAACAGACCCATAGAGTACATAACCTTTGGGCACTGGCTTTTCCCCTCAGATGCCACTTTTCAAGGGAGCATCTTGTTTGCATGATCTCAGAGCCCCAGGGGGCAGTTTCTATTATGCCCATTTTACAGCTGAGCAAACTGAGCCCCAGACTCCAGAGTCAGTGCTCTTGATGGCCACAGCAGGGAGCACTTCCTCTAGGAGCAGAGGTCACAGGACAGGGAGGCGGGCTGGGGGCACACTATGGCCCCCTGAGCCTCCCACAGCCCTGCTGAGACCCAGCCCACCCAGCCCGACTTCTTCTTGCCCCTGCCCCACTGCAGCCTGTCTGGGGGTGGGGTGGGGTCTTCTCCGTCCCTTCTATCCGGCCCCCAGTCCAGTCTCTTCCCTTAGCAGAGAGGAGGTGGCTGGGGGCTGCTGGGGGCTGAGGCTGCTTGGCCACTGAGAAGCTGTGCACCTTGCAGGGCAGCCCCCTCCTCCGAGCCACATGCTCCCCCTGGATAAAATGGGGGGGGATCACACCCTGCAAATCCGTGAAGACGCGATGAGGCGATGTGCGAGGAGCAGTCAGCAAAGTGCCAGGCGCAGAGTGGGCCCAGCGCAGCCGCTGCCTCGGAAGGCCGCCCGCAGCCCCATTTGGCAATGAATTATGTATGGCCTTCTGGCAGCCCTGCTCGCCGGGCTGCACGCTCTGCTCCTCCTGGGCTTCTCTTTCCAGTGAGGGGTGCAGGCTCCCCCAGGGGGGTGGGCAGCGTTCTTTGTCTCTCCTGCAGGGACCCCAACCGCCGGCTTCTGGTGGCTGGTACCTCCATCCCCAGGATGCCCATTTCACAGGCTGGAGAACCAAGGGTTGGGGAAGCTCAGGGTCTTCCACAATCACAAGAACAACAACAATAATAGCATCATCAATAACAACAGGAAGGATGTTGCTACCAGCCGGGCTTTACTGAGCCTTTTTGATGTGCCAGACACATTTAACAGAGAACCGTTCATGCAACAGAAATTGGACTGCCACCTGTGCAGGCACTGTCCTAGGTGCTGGGGGCATAGCAGCCAAAGTCCTGCCCTCAGGGAGCTTGGATTCTACTGCTAAAGAGCAGGCAATTAATGAATGAGTAATTGATTAAATACTATGTCAGCTGCTGGGGGCTGTGAAGGAAGAGGAATGGGATGAGGACGGCCAGGGAGTCTCTCTGAGGAGGTGGCATTGGAATAGAGCTCTAAAGGAAGTGAGGGAGCCATCTCAGGAGACATCTGGAGAGAAACATTCCAGGCCAAAGGAGAAGCCAGTGCCGGGGGCCTCCTGGGGCAGGGCGTGACTGTGTCTGGGCGCTGCAGGTGCAGAGAAGTGCAACCCTGGGAGGTGCACGCCACCATCGCCCCAGTTTAGAGTCGAGAAAACTGAGATTCAGAGACTTTTCATAATCTTTGTTCCTACGCTTTGCTGCAGACGTACTAGTGTGTTTGATCACAGGGGCTGCTCCATAGCTCATTGGGGGTGTTAGGAAATATGTGGCATGTGTGTCATATTACCTTTCTACAACTGGGAAAATTCTGAGCTCTAGAACCGTCTGCCTGGGGATTTGCGGTCAGGGATGGTGGGCCTGTAGGAACCTGGTCCTAGCCGTCAATGCCACCGTACCGTCCCCGCCTTAGTTCACGTGCCCAGACACTGCTTTTTCCCTTTTCCCAGCTGTGAACTCCCAACATCAGATTTTTTTTTCCTTTTTGTCTTTTTCCGTGTCCGGCAATGGATCACAACCCTCAGTGTCGTGCCCGTACCGGACCGGGACCGGCAATGGGATCGCAACCCTCGGTGTTGCGCCCGCACCTCGCTCAGCCAGTGAGTGGGAACTGGTCTGTATGTGGGATCCGAACCCTCGGCGGGAAACTGTAGCAGTGCGCCACCGGGCCGGCCCCCAACATCAGATTAACTAACAGGAGGACAGCACTTTACAGTCTACAGACACCCCTTTGGGGTGCTATCTTGATCTTCTGCCTTCCCCATCGTGCAGAGAGGACACTGATGCCCCCACTGTGCCAGGTGGAAAGACAGCAGCAGGCACTGTCTCCTCTTGCCAGCTGCTCCTGCCGAGGCCCGCCCTGTGCGTTCCTCATGACCCAGGCCCATGGCTGCCTCCCTGGGAGGCAGGCCCCGAGGTAGGTGGCAGGCGGGAGCTCATCGATGGATCTGCCAGCATCAGCCCCAGAGCGGATGCTGGAGGTGTTCGGGCGTGGACACCTGACATTTCCATCGATGGCCTGGATGAGGAATGAACAGATGAGGAATGAGCATCCTGCCTCCACCTCCCCCCTGTGGGGAGGGAGCCGAGAGGAACAGCCAGGAAGCCGCCATGGACGGGAAATCTGCTGGGGAAGGAAAACCTCTCAGCTGTGTCCTCCTCCCGGCCTCCTCCCAGCCTCCCTGCCTCCCAGTTTGCCCCTCTAATCTGTCCCAATCGACTCTTCTCCCTGAGCCACCCAACTGTCGCCATTCTCTGCACCTTGCTACCGAAGGCTGCTCAGTGCCTGGTCCCACTGCTTTCCCAGCTTGTCTTCCTCCTCCCAGAGCTGCCCTCCACTCAAGCCTTTGTCCGTGCTGTTCTCCATGTCTGGAACAGCACTGATGGCAAACTCGTCCGGACAGCAAAGGCCAGCCCCCAGCATCAGAGGAGGCCACCTCTCTATAACTCCTTGGGGCCCCTCCAGTCTACCTGGCCGGCTCCACCCACGTGCTGACAGTCATCACAGCCCTGCTCGCCTGGACCTTTGCAGCAGTCACCTATAGCAGAGCCCCTCCCCTTGGCTCCCAGAGATCCTGTGTTGCTCACATCATCAAAATTCCTCCTCCAGGGCCGAGCCCGTGGCGCACTCGGGAGAGTGCTTCACTGGGAGCGCAGCAGTGCTCCCGCCGCGGGTTTGGATCCTATATAGGGATGACCGGGGCGCTCACAGCGCTCACTGGCTGAGTGCGGTGCGGCCAGTCTCAAAAAGGACAAAAAAAAAAAATTCCCCCTCCAGATTGAAGCTGGCTGATTTGTTAGTCGCCTCTAGGCCATGGTCTCCCAAGGACAGAGCCCTACATTGGCTTCTGTCTCCCCTAGCTTGGCCAGGGCAGAAGGTGCTCAAGAAAGCCCAGAGGGGAGAAGTGGGGAATGGTACAGCAACATTGATTGAGCGTTAACTCCGTGGTAGGTATTTTACAGGCAGCCTGACTGATGAGCGCCTTGATTACTAGGCCTTTCTGACGTGGAGGTAGGTTACCATCTGGTCATACCCAGCAGCCCTGGGATCTCCTCTTTTCATCTGTTTAATGGGCATAATCCTGGATCTTATCTAACAGCCGTGTGAGATTAAAGGAAAGAGTACATGGAAAATGTTACTCTCAGTACCAGGTACACAGTAGGCATTTAATGTTCCTGTTGTTGCTCATTATTGGGGCTCCGGAGCCAGCCTCTGTGGCTTCAAATCTCAGCTCTTCCACTTCCTGGCTGTGTGACTTCGGGCAAGTTACTTAACTTCTCTGTGCCTCAGTTTCTCATCTGTAAAATGGAACTAGTCATAAGCTCATTCTGTCTGTCTGTCTCTCTCTCTGCCTCTCATAGGGCCATTGGGAGCATTAAATAAATTAATATGCAGACAGTGTTTGCACAGGGCTTGGTGCAGGGAAAGGGCCGAGCAAATGCTGGCTGTTGTTATCGGTATCTAAGGATCACCCTGAGCACCTCGTCCTGATACCAGTGAGGAGACCAGCCTCTGGGGAACCTTCCAGAGCTGCTGATCTGAGTTGGGCAGGAATAGATCTGAGGACTTGTGAAGATCAATTTCCTACCCCCTGCATACCTTGGAGCCACCCCATCCATTTCTGCCATCAGAGTCACCAGAAGGTTCTTCCTTGTAGCTTTCCTAAATCTGATTCCTCTGGGTTCCCATCTAGGCCAGGATCCTTCCAGAACTTCTAGAGCAAGGATCAATTCCAGAACTTCCCAGCTGAGCCCAAAATCCAGCGAGGTGAGAGCCTCTGGGTCCTGGGGGGCCAACAGCCCAAAGGGTTTGCTGGGCTCAGTCTCCCAGCCAGAGCCAAATGCAAAACCACTTTTGTTCCTGCATTTCAGGCCTGGGAAGGAATGGGGTGAGTGTGGGGAGAGGAAAAAAGAAATGTGAGGGTCAGGGAGGCCGAGAGCAGGAGAGAGGCAGGATGGGGGACCCTGGGCAGCCACAGAGGGACAGGGGTGTGGGAAACGGAGGGCACAGAGCAGGGGCCCGCAGGACTGGGACTGGGAGCCTCGGGGAGGCCGGCGAGGAGCGGAGAGGGAGGCCTCATACCAGACACTGTCTAGACGCAGCAATTATTGTCAGCTCAGAACACCCAGGCTCTGCCGGTTCAGCTGAAAGGGAGCTTAACAAAGAGCCCAGGGAGGAAGAAAGCGGGGAGAAAAGCCGGCTCCTCGCCTGTCGGGCTCTTTCTCTGCCTCGGTTACCTCCCTTTTGTGCTCCACCAGCCCTGGGGGGAATGGGGGGCATGGAGGGATGGGAGGACCCTTGACATGAAAGTGCAGCTCAGAGATGCCTGATGGGACGCGGTTCCTCCTGGGCCCAGAGGGCCAGGCCAGGTCACTGTGTGCGTCTTGGGGAGCGAGAGGAGGGTCCTGGACGGCAACACACTTCGTACATGTATTTACTTTATTTGGAGATCAGCGGTAGTGAGAACTGAATTCCCGGGGAGACAGCAGCCCTGAGAGTTGGACTCCTGGTTCCCCCACCTTCCTGCTGTGTAACTCTGGGCAGGTACAAATATCTCTGAGCCTCGGTCTTCTCACGTGCATGACAGCAACACTACCACTGCCTGGCCTGTGGCTAGACATGCTAAGTCTAACCCTCTCCACGTCAGAGGGCTGCGGCCCACGCCCCTTGGCATACTAATGGGAAACTTCAGGACCCCGAGTGCCCCTCGACAGGCTCCTTCCCTTGCTAAGAGTCTTACTTCTATCGTTTCTCTGCCCCTGTGAATGGAGGGGCCATTACTGTCCCCATTTTGCAGATGAAGAAACTGAGGTACACAGAGGCCAGAGCCACTTGTGAGAGTTCACAGCCAGTCAGCAGTGGGTTTGGATTCAGGTGTGTCCCTTAAACTTAACCATGACTTTATGCTGCAGCCCCCTGGGGGTGGGGGGTGGGGATGATAGGTGGCAGGACTGATGGGAATGCCATTGTCCCATGTGGTGGGAGAATGTGCATGGGGTCAGAGCTGCCGGGACTCAGAACACCTTCTGCCCCATGTATGGACCAAAGCCCTCTCTTCCTCTTCGCCCCCATCCCAGAGAGAGCCCTACATGTGGGGGGTGGGGAGTGAAATCCTCAAGGCCCTAGATTTTTCTGACTGCGAATGTGTCATTTGGGCCAAGCTCAGCAGACCCACAGATGGAGAGACTGAGGTTCCCAGAGAGAGCCCTACATGTGGGGGGTGGGGAGTGAAATCCTCAAGGCCCTAGATTTTTCCGACTGCGAATGTGTCATTTGGGCCAAGCTCAGCAGACCCACAGATGGAGAGACTGAGGCACACTGTCCCAGGGCTCAGGGCTGCTGTGCTGGCCCTGTTCCCACTCCTCCTCTCCCTGCCATTTTTTTGGAGCTTCTGGGACTCTGGGATCCCCTCTGACTCGTCCTTCTCTGACAGCCTCCCTGGCCTCTGTGCCTGTCTAGACCTTCACCTTCCTCCCGCAGCCCAGGCCACTGGCTGAGCCTGGATGGGCACAGGGCAGGCCACGGCCCCAAGTGCTGACAGGAATCTGGCTCTGGCTGATGTTAAGGGCAGCTCCAAGCTGAGCAGACCTGCCTTCCCATCCTGGGAGAGAACAGACCTGGCCCCAAGGGAGAAGTGGGCGTGGATGGCCCTAGACACTGCAACTGGCCTCTTCAGCACCCTGTAGTGGGGGAGCACAGAGACGCTGCCCTCCTGCCAGTAAGCCAGCACCACCCCTCAGCTCCTTGGGGACAGGGTCACAGCGCCCCCGGGGTAGGGGTGGCTTTTCAGAGCTGCAACCTGTGTCTTCATCCCATTCATCATCTCCTGGTCTGGCCTTGCCAGGCATTCCCTGGTCCCAGAGGGATTGGAAGTGTCTCATGGTCTGTGCCTCAAGTGGAGGGCGGGGCACTTGGTGCAAGGGGCGCACACAAGAGCCAGGCCCCTGACACAGGCCCCAGTGACATTCCTCTCCAACCCCGTCTTCCAGGTGCAAGACCCGCCTGCCAAAGACTCAGCCCCAGCGGGCCAGAGCCACCCACATACCAAGCGCCCTCACTGTGTCCAGCGCTGGAAATGTCCTTCTGCCCCTTCTGCTCCCACACTTCCACGTCTCTCCACGGCTCACAGATCCAGTCCAGACCCCTTTGCCTGCATTCGAGGCCCATCAGCATCAGACTCAGGCCCCTCTCTGGAAGATTCCAGCATATCCCACCATACCATACACACTTCTCTTCACTCGCCTCCTCTCTGTGCCTCTGCTCAAGCTGTCCCCTCCGCCTGGCACACCCTGCCTGGCCGTCCCCACCACATCCCCAAACAATCTCCTGGCCTCCCACAAACCGCCCCCATTAGCTGTCCTCTGCCTCAGGGGACAGCACCAGCCTCCATCTAGAGAGAGCCAGAGCCCAGAGCGCCTCCCAGAAGCCTCCTCGGCCCCCTTCACTCCCCACATGTATCACCCCAAGTCTTGTCCCCTGCACCTCCCAAATCGTGTCCCAGGTCAGCCTCCTCTCGGTCTCAGAGGCACCTCCCTGGAGCATGTGCCATTGCCTTCCCCTGGACCTTGGCACCACACTCCCAGTGGGCCCCCTACATCCACTCTTGTCCCCTACCATCCAGAGTGAGCCTTGCAGATCTGGTTTCCTTGCTCTTCTCTAAAGCTTCCAGCCACCTCCAGGACAAGGGCCACACCTTGGACCACATGTCCCCTCCCTGCCTCTGGCTTCTCAGGCTCTCAGGTCTATGGCCTGAGGACCCTCATCCATTCTGCCCTACACCAGTCACTCTTCACCTATGTAGCCACCCTGGTCCTCAGGCACCCTTCCTTAGGGAGACCTTCTCGGACCCCTGCAGAGGTCAGGCCCCTGGGACCAGCCCTCCCAGCCTGCTGCCCTCTTGTCGTTATTTAATGCATTATTCATAATGATTTGCACAACCTCTGCCTCCCCTGCAGGACTGAGAGCCCCATGTGGGCCCGGCTGTGTCTGTCTTGCTTGTCACCGTGTCCTCATCACCCTCCCCTTAGGCACTCAATCTGGTTTTGGTTTTCATCCTGGCACCACCCAGAGGCAGAAGAAAGGGAGCCCTAAGTCCCTCCCACCCTCTCCTGCAGAAATCCCTCCCTGCAGAGGCCATGAGGTCTTCAGGGCAGCCCTCCTTGCCACTCCCCTAGGGCTCCCAAGCCCTGTGTCACTGTGGTCACCACAAGAACAAGGACATGTTGGTGTGCTGCCCATTGGCTGGCAAGCCTGGGTTGGTGGTGCCCAGGGGGCTCTGCTCTCAGCTGGGGCCCAGGAGGCCAGGATGGGCAGCCTGGTGGTGGGTCCAGCAGGAGAGCTCCACAGAGCCCGCAGGGATACAGGGAGGAGGGCCAGAGGAGCGTGGCAGTGCCCCTCCACGTCCATTCCCCCTCCCCGGAGCCCTGCCAGCTGGCTTCCCCCACTCCACCTGGGCCCTGCCTCGACCCCTCCCCCCTGCCTGCCCCTCTGTCCCCTCCCGCTCCCCTCACCTCTTTCGCTCGCCTTCCCTCCCCTCCCCTGTCCCCGCTCCCCTTCCCTGTCCTCTCCTCTCTCTGCCTCTCCTCTTTTCTCTGAGGCCTTCTCCCTCGCCTCCTTCCTTTCTTCTTGCTGGGTTAAAAATAATCAACTTTCTGGGAAGCAGCAGCTCCTGCTGAGCCGCCCTCCCCACACTTGGGAGCCCCTGAGAATAGCTTTCCGCGGTTCTCAGCGCGAGCCCCTCCCATCCCCTTCCCTCCCCTCCCCTCCCCCTCCCCCGAGCTGACTAATAAGCCCGGGCAGCGGCTGCGGTGCCAGCTCGGCTGGAGAGGCGTTAACTGCTTCGTGCCCGGCTGGCAGGGATCCGGCGGGCGGCCCCGCAGGCGGGCCAGTGGGGGCGGCGGGTCGCGCGCGGGCAGCCCTGGAGGACGGCCAGGCGACATCCCAGCCCGAAGCTCTGAGCGGCACGTAGTAGACGCTCGATTAATGTTGGTGGCTGGATGAGCTTTGACCTCTGACCACCAAACCGGCAAACCCGGCTGCTTGCGCAGCTAACTCAGCGCTTGGTGGCAGCCAAGGGGAATGGGGGGCGCGCCAGGTGCGGACACCCAAGGGATAGGTCGGGCCACGTGGAGGATGAGACTGGGCTGCCGAGGCTCTATCCCCGGAGCTCGGGACACTCCTTGGCCCCTGGCGCTGGGCCGAGCGCAGGGAGGGGCTGGAAACGGTCCTAGGATCCAAGGACGTCCACCGCTGGTAGGGCCTTCAGCGATCACAGACTCCCCATCTTGCAGAAGGGGAAACTGAGGCCCAGGGGCCCTGAGACCAGGACGTCGCCAGGTTCTCGTCGCAGACATTAAGGGAGGTCCACGGCCCTGGAGTCGGGGCCGCCCGAGACCCTCAACTCCAGCTCGGGGGTTTCTGCAGGGGTAAGGTTGGGGGAAGGGGCGGGGGACATGAAGGTCAAAGGTGAGGAGTAGGTGGAGAGAGTCGGAATGCGGAGCGCTGCGGGGTCCCCGCCGGCCCCGCCCACTCCGCGCGGTCCTGGCATTACCTCATCGCGGCGCGCGCCCATTGGCTGGTGCCCCCGCAGGCCGGCCCAATGCGGAGGAGCCCGTTAACCCTTTCCGCGCCGCGGGCTCTGCCCTGGCCACTCCACCCGCCTCTGCGGTCCCCACGAGGTTTTCAGGCGCCTGACGGCTACTGAGACTGGGGAACGACAACGTGGGGACAGGCCTGCGGCCAACGAGGCCGGCAGTTAGATAAAACAGGTCGGACAACCCTGTCTTGGGCCCCTACTCAGCGACAGGCTGTGTGACCTTGGGCAACCGGCTGCACCTCGCTGGGCCTCCGCTTGTTTTGTCAGCTGCAAAAAGAAATGAATGATGTAACTCCTGCCCTTCCTAATTCCTTCCCGGTGTCGGGCACACGTGGGCTCTGCGTTTTACGTTGCCTCCTCACTGCAAGCGGACAGTTATTATAATGGGTTTTCAGGAGAGGAAACAGGGCTCAGAGCAGCAAAGCTGCTTTCCAAGGTCACACATCAAGAAAGTCACAGAGCTGGGATGTGACCCCTAGTCTGTGTGGGTTCTGAGCCCAGACTCCTACCCGATGCAAGACACCGCTTCTGCTGGGAAGTGCTACTTCAAGGAGCTCGTGGCCTCTCCTGCGGGAGAGACAGGACTCATACCCAGCTGGTCAGACCATGCCACACTCCATTGTGATCAACTAAAACCAGTGACATGCTGGAGAGCCTTCAGGAAGGGGTAAAGGTAGAAGGGTGGGAGCAGGGAGGGACTGGAGTTGCACATGCACGTGGGGTGGCAGCAGGACCCTCAGACAAAGGCAGCAGGACTTAATTGAGCCCAGTGGGGGTGCCAAGTGGGGGTTGGGAGCTCTGAGGAAGGCCACAGGGTCCCTGGGGGCCAGCCTGCTGGTCAAGGGTCAGCTACAGGAGGGGAGGCCAATGTGGGGCCAGAGATGCTGCTTCTGTCTGGGCAGCACCAAGGGTCAGCCAGGGGCAGGCCCACATACCTCCTGTCTAAGAATTTACAAGTTATAAATCAAGTGAATAAACTGCTAAATAAAATATGTTCTGTCCTCCTTTCTAGACAAATGCACCTTCCTAAGGACAAATACACCTGGAAGGCTGGGTTGTATTTAGAATTCCCAAACTCCTTGGAGGCCACACTAGAAGCTCAGTGGCAGCGCATGAGAACCAGCCCCTGGCCTACGGCTCCCCACTCGGCTCCTCTTTTCTTTCTGCCCCAGGTTTCGTCCTTTTCTGTGCGGGGCTGTGCATGCTCAGGGGTGGACACTCCAGCCTGCATGTATAAGCTCTGTCCACAACCCCTGCAAATAGCCACCTCCTGGTCACCCCTAGGGCTTAAGGGTTCCCAAATGGGCGGCTCAGACAACCCTCAGGAGAATGGACCTAGGAAGCAGGCTGGGGGCCGCTGAGCAGGGAACTCCAGGATCCCAGGCATCCAGACCATGGTCGAGGGGCCCAGGGCTCCAGCGGGACATGTCCCCTCGGTCCTAAGAGTACTGCTCTGAGGGCGGTCCCGCTGAGGTCCCCAGGTTGCTGGTGTAGCTGGAATGGCCAGAGCTGGACGCAGGGTCTCCCTTCTTCCTTGAACTTGCTCCTGACTATTACTTCCAGCAATGTACCCCCACCCTGGCCAGATCTCAGGTGCCATCCTGTATTCCTCCTACCCACCCCACCCCAGCCAAATACCTTCCTAACCCTGGCGAGCTTCCCACCTAAATGAGTCAGCTCCCTTCACACTATGCCCACTGCCCCTGCCCTTATCTGGACTGCTCCATCTCCTGCCCCCTCCCTGGGCCCCCAGCCCCCACTCTCTGCCCACCCCCTCTGACTGACCCTCCGTAAGTCAGCCAGACAGATCTTTCTAAAATGCAAGTCTGACCACTTCCTTCCCTCTCTAACCATCCCTGGCTCCCAAACTCTCTACGAATCATTCCCAGGCTCCGGGTGTCCGCCCGCCTTCAGCCTCTCCTCTCCTCACCTCTGGTTCTAAGCTCCAGCCATTGGGATCATCTCTCCGATTTGGACAGCTGTATGCTCTTTTGCCTCAGGGACTTCATGCATGCTCTTGCCTCTGTCTGGGACCATATTTCTGCCCTTCATCTTCCGACCTTGGCTTAAAGGTCCCCTCCCCAGGCGACCCTTCCTTACTCCCCTCCCCCACCAGCAGAAACCACATGGTAATGAGTTGATTATCTCTGGAGTGTGCTTCTTCTGGTGTGTTTCCACCTGGACTGTGGGCGACAGGAGGGCAGGCTTGGTCATTCTTGTTCCCTGCTCCATCTTCGGTGTCGGCAGAGTGCCTGGCACAGAGCAGATGTCACTGAAGGTCATTAGACGGATGCGTCTGCGCTGGACTCGAAATCAAGAGATGAGAATGGTGGCCAACATCTCTGGCATGCTTACTCTGTACCAGGCCCTGTTCTTAAGCTTATTATACATATTAACTCACTTATTTGTCACAACAATCTTTGAACTAGGAACTATTACTATCCCCATTCTACAGAACGAGAACACTGAGGCACAGAGAGGTTCAGAGACTTAGATTCACAGCTGGCCAGCAACAGACCCTGATTTGAACCCAGGGAGTTGAGCTCCAAACCTCAACCACCTCCTCCTAACTAGCCCCAAACTACACCTTGCTGTGGGCCTCTGGCCCAGTGTCTCCACCTCTCTGAGCTGAAGCTTTTCTGTGTGTGCAAGGAAGGGTTGGCCAGAGTGGTGATCCCTGAGGTCCCTTCCAGTTCTGCTGTCCTGGGGTCTCATGACCTTCCTGGAAGTTCACCTGATAATCTACCTTTTGGTGACCACCCGCCCAGGACTCTCTGTGGAGGTCTTGTGGGTGATGCCCAGGAGTTGGGTATGAGTTTGGCAGGGTAGATACTGAACACATCTGTTCCCTGCTGACAAGACAAAGGCAGCGGGCAGCCTGGTGGGTAAGAGCTCTGGTTTGGAGTCAGCTGGGTACAAACTCTGGCTCCTGTATGGAGCAGCTGTGTGGCCTGGGGTGCGAGACTCCCCCTTCCCAGCCTCAGTTTCCTCATCTATTGTACCTCATTTGAGCCGAATGTGTCTTGCAGGGCTGTCAAAGCATCTTGCAGAGCCTGGCTCACGTGGGGTGGGGGGGATTAGTACTCAGGAGCTCTGATCAAGCTTCTTGTTCTAATGAGTGGGCCACAGCAGACAGGGGGTGGGATTCATGGCTCCCCCATCCAAACTAACCACGTGGTTTGAAAACTCATCTCCACTGGAAATGTTCTGCCTCCGAGAAGCTGGAACCTGACAACCTGGCCAGGTACCAAATTGTCCCTGCAGTCTTGTCATCGTGGCTAGCTGGGGCTGGTGCTGGACCTCTGTCTCATAGAGCCCCAGGCCAGGCTGTGCAAGTGAGCTGAGCTGCCAGGTACTGGGTTCAGGCAGGGACCGGAGGCAGAGCAGCCAGGGTGTTGGGTGGCAGCGCTTGGGGCAGAGTCAGGCTTGGGTTCCTACATTAAGAACTTCACACACATCATCTCAGGGACCCTTCATAACCCTGTGTGACATGTAATCATTTTTCAGAGAACATGACATAGAGGCTCAGAGAGGGTCAGTGACTTGCCTGAGGTCACACAGCAAGGAGGAAGAGTCCGGATTTGGCTCTTAACCATTCTGCCCCCTGCCGTGGACAACAGTGTTCAAAATGAGATTACAGATGGGGGAGTGAACTGATAAGAAAAGTTCCAGAAGTACACGTGTTTACACACGAGCAAGGTGCCCCCTGGTCCCCATCCCGGCACCTCTCCTCACCCACTTTTGTGGCGCTGCCTTTGTTTATTCACTTGACGTTGCCTGTCAACTGCTGGACACTGAGCTCCATGAGGGCAGCCACTTCCCTCCGCTCGCCATCCACCCAGCTGGGCTTCCATGGCGGGCACCCGGAGATGAATGAAACCTGGGGAGCAGAGATGGCTCCTCTGCCCCGCCCTGCTGTGTGCCCAGTCCCCTCCCTGCTCGGGCCTCTGTTTCTCCATCTCTGTATAGGGGGTGACATGCCCCATCCTGAGTCTGGGCTCAGGTGAGCAGTTGGGTTCCTGCTGTGCAAAGGGAGGGACCCTACGTTCTGTGGTGGTGGGCGACTCAGCTGAGTCCATCTACCTCATGAACACACCGTTTTGGAGTAAGCCAGTGACTCAGCTCCTTCCTGGGGGCCTGCCACCTTCCCTCCTCATTCCCCTGATTCTGGTCACCCATCGGGAGAGGCTCACCTTCCTGCCCAGCATGCTTCTCTCGACAGGGGCTGGGTAGCTGGGTGGGGCTCTGCTGGACTGGAGGTGGGGATTGGAGGCTCTAGCCCAGACCCCTGTGGAGGCGCCACTGAAGAGAGGACTCTTGACTCTGCGGGGCAGCCTGAGGAACCACCAAGGCCTGCCCTCCATCAGGACCTCAGCCATATACCCCATCCACCCCTGGGCTTTGCAGGAAGGGCATGACCAGGATACTCACATGGGGTAGGAATACTCACTAGGGGCAAAAATGCACTCGCCAAGGCTCAGTTTATCCATATATTCGGCCCAGCAGGAAACCAGGGGCTGCGCTAATGACGTCCACTGTGATATTTCTGAGTTTTTGCAAGGTGCTATGAGTATTACTCCCTTTTACAGATGAGAAAGTTGTGGCCACAGACAGAAATGACCTTAAGGTTCTGGCCCAGTTCAAGTTACACACACAATATCTCCCAGGCCCTGGGCTGGGGTGGGGGGTGGGGCAGACCAAAGCCCAGGTGAGTGTGACCTGCCAGTGGGAGCTGGGCCTGGAGCAATTCTACGTGGAGTGAGGGCAGTGCCTGGCAGAAATGTGGGAGGAGGCGTGTTTGAGAAGGACTTGAAGGAGGTGCGCTGTGACAATAATGACCATGGGAGGAGGTGGGGCCCCTGGCAGTGAGACTTAGTGCAGGGTCCTGTGCAGGAATGGAGGAGAAGCTGCCCTCACTGGGGGTCGGGGAGCAAGACTAGAGGCTGTAGGAGTCCAGAGGAGAGCACCATTGCAGTCCTGATGTGTGTCGTGTGGTCTGTGTGTGTGCATGGTGTGGCTGGGGTATGTGAGGTGTGTGTGGTGAATGGTCTTTGTGATGTAGGGGGGGGTATGCGTGCCTGTGGTCTATGGCATATGGCAGGGGGGTGTGCGCTGCACACACACAAGTGCCTTTGTGTCCACGTCGTGTGGGGGAGTGTATGCTGGTGTGTGTGTGGTGTGTGCGTGCGTGCATGGTGGGGTGATGCTAACTGGGACACTCCCCAGGGGAAGAGTGAAGGAGAGATGGAGGCGGAGGAGTTAACCAGGAAAAAGGGAGAGGAGAGGGAGTGTGAGGGCAGAGGGAACCTGCACGTGCAAAGGCCTCGAGGCATGAAGAGGCAGCCCGTAGCACTGGAGGACTTGAAAGAGTTCCAGTAAGTCTGAGGGCAGGAGGGAGGGGCAGGGTGTGGGGGAGGCAGGGCAGGCATTCCTCCCTTAGCTAGAGGGGTGGGCAGGAGGGGTGCAGGGGCTGAGAGGAGGCTGAGCTACCACTGACCAGTGGAGTTGGGGCCTCGGGGCGGCGCTGGAGGACGCCCCCCGCCCGGCCGGCGCGCTCTCCGCCCGCAGGAGAGGGCTCCACCCGCCCGCGAAGACGCCGCGCTCCCCGGCGCTCCGGAGGCAGCCGCATCCATCCTGCTGCGTCCCTGCATTTTAATTACCGCGGCATTAATATTCATGAGCCGGGACTCGAGGGGGACCGCAGGCTGTCATCTCCCTCGCCCGCGCACCCCCCTTCCCCGTACCCCTCTTCCCTGGCTGAGCTGTGGGCTTTTTTCCCTTTTTCCCTCCCTCTCCCACCCCCGCCCGCGCTAACCGTTGGTGCTC
Organism: Galeopterus variegatus; assembly: GCF_000696425.1. Taxonomy (NCBI): domain Eukaryota; kingdom Metazoa; phylum Chordata; class Mammalia; order Dermoptera; family Cynocephalidae; genus Galeopterus; species Galeopterus variegatus. Next base: position 1,147,323 of record NW_007726191.1, on the reverse strand, counting down.
AGCAGATTTGGGGGTGGGGGGTATGAGCATGATGCCCTGGGTGTAGGCGCCCTGGGCAAGGACGAGGGCACTAGCGGGGAGGACGCGGGGTGAGGGCCGAGTGTGAGGGTGCGTCTGTGTGCCCGGATCTGTGACTGTCTGCCTGTGAGAGTGTATGCATGTGTGTGTGAGCGCATGTGTGTGTGTGTGTGTGTGCATGTGTGTCTGTGTGCATGAATGTCTCTGGGCTACCCCAGGACTGTGTATGTGTCTGGGGGAGATGGCTGTGTGTGCACCTCTGTGCTGGATTTGGAGAGCAGCCAAGGCCATTTAGGTTAGCAGGATCTGACTGTACAAATGGGGATACTGAGGCCTGGAGGGAGGCTGGGCCTTGTCCAAAGTCACTCCATATGTCAGTGGCACAGTGGGGCCAGAGCCCTGGGCCCAGCAGATCAGCCATTCCCGCTCCCTGCTCTCCTGTGCTGTTTACAACAAAGGCAGACAGAATGTGCTGAGCTAGCCCTCTCACGTGACCTTTTCAATAAACCTGTGCAGCAGGTGGTGCTATCCGTCCCCTTTGCAGATGGGGAAACTGAGGTAACTGGTCCAGCTAGCAAGGGGTGGACCTGGGACCCAGAAGTGTCTGAATCCCAAGCCCCTGGCTTTAACAGCCCCACTACCATGCTCCCGGTGGAATTGTTGAAATCCTCACTGGGGTGATCTGGGGGTACTTGGAAGTCCCTCAGGTCCTGGGCACTGCTTGTACCCAGGCATCAGAGGGGGTGTTTCGCCAGAAACATGGTTTACCTTCTGTTTCTCTCCCCCAGTGAGTCATTACATGAGGCTGCATTCCTGTGGCTCTCTCAGTCCTTGGCCACCCCCATTCCCAAAGCCCGATGGAGCCACCCTGCCCACCAGGAGCTCCACAGAATGCCGGGAGCAGGCAGAAAGACTTGGAGGCTCTTGGCCCTCCTCCCTGGGCCTGGGGCCAGGCAATCATTCATTCATTCATCCATCCAACAGATGCTTAAGTGCCTTCTATGTACTGGGCACTGGGAACTCTCTGCTCTCAACTCTGGTCATCTCCACCTGGGGTAGGGGCCTCTGGGCCCAAGATGGGGCTTTACATCTCTGTATGCAAATGCTCACTAGGATGGGGGGTCTAGGAGCACCTGTGCACAAGACAGCTTCCTGCCCCTAGCCTTGCCGCAGAGGTTTGGGGTACACACACATGTGGGGGACTAGAAAGAGGCTGTGGTCACCTTTGGGCTGGTAGAGAGGCGCCATAGTAGGCAGCCTGAATCTTTGGTTCTTTCTCTTGGAACTTGTCTTTGTCCAGCCTCCAAGCCAAATAATTGCCAGGGCTAGTCAATCTGTCTTTCCCTGGGTTGAGCTGAGGCCATGCTCCCTCTCACGTCCATCCTGCCCCAGTCCTTCTCTTCTGAGCGCTGAGAACAAGCTTACTGTTCCTCCTCTCCACCCACGCGGGCCTGGGCTGGAACTCATGTCTCAGCCATGTCCCCTGAGTCTCTTCTCCCCTCTTTGCGACCTCCACAGGAACACAGATTAGAGGACAGGGGTGCAGTCAGGGGGCTCTCTGGAGAGGAAGTGATGTTTAATTGAGCTTCGCAGGGCGAATAGGAGTTTGCCTAGGAGTATTGGTCCTACGAGAGGAGAGGCATTCCATGCAGGGGAAACAGCTCAGAGGCATAACAGGAACCAGAGCAGGGCAAGGGCAGGAGATCCAGGGAGGCGGATTTTCTGAGGAGCCTGAGGGGTAGTGGTCGAGACTGTCAGGTGAGCACCCCCCGGTGAGAATCCCGTTCCCCCCTCACTGTAAGGGCTTGGGCAAGCCACAGCCCCCATTTCCTAATCTGTAAAATAAGGAGAGGAACACATTTTTTGCTGGATTATATGCAGAGTAAGAGACACTGCCCATGAAGCATCTAGCACAGTGCCTGGTGCTACTACTTGGGACAGTCTGTCCTCAAGGACATAGGGAGGTCCATGGAGTCACTGTCCCCATTTAGCCCAGAATGGCATTTAAGGATCAGCCTGTGTCCCACAGCCTAACCAGTGGGGAGGAGTTTGAAGGGGACAGACTGCTGGGAGGAGAGGGGACAGGCTGAAACTGTCATCGGTCAGGGAAGGCTAAGTATCTAGATAAGAGGGGGGTCTCAAAGTCCCCACAGCCCTGCCTGGGCTAACTCCAGGCTCCCTCCTGCCGCAGCCTCCTGTGTCTCTCTGCCTCCTGGCTCCCCTTTCCTTTAAAAATATCCTCCTTTTTTTGTTGTTGTTGGAATAGTTAGACCTATACGGGGCAAACAAAAGTTTCTTTAAAGGAAGCCCTGCAAAAGTTCATGCAATGTCCTAGTTTCTGTGCGTGTTTCCAGGACATTTCTCTGCCTACAGAACTATCTTTCTAAAACTTCCATAGGATGATGCCCACCTCTGCTCAAGGATTCGATGGTTCCCCATTTTAATAGAGCAGAGGGAGCTTTCTCAGGCTCTGCAGCCTGGTCCTAGCCTCTGCAGCACCACTCCCCTCTCTCTCCCCGTTGCCCTCTTTGACACTGATCCTGGGCTGTTGGCAGTTCCTCAGAAATGCTATATTCTCTCATGCCACCATGCCTTTGCCCTTGCTGTGCTGGCCTCCAGGAATGGCCCTGTGCCCTCCACTAATTGCTCAGGACCAGCCTTCACTGTTCCCTGGCCTCCGTGCCTCCTCCCCCGGCTCTCCTCCCTTCACATCCCCTACACCAAAACCCACCTGTCTCCTGTGCTCCTCAGCACTGGTGGAGACCTTTGTGGTGCTACTTTTCACATCTAACTCTCATGAGTCTCCTTGGAGTCTCACGTCCCCACTCAGCAGTGAGCTTCTCAAAGCCTGGGGCCCCGGCACCCTTATTTTTGTTGGCACCTACCTTGATGTCCTGCACGTAGTAGGCATTTGAAAATGGTATATATATTTTAAATACTCAAGTTGCCTTTTCCTTAGGGATTCAGGCTCTAAGCCAGCAGATCAGAGTTCGAAACGTGCTCTATCATTTCCTAGCTGTGTGTCCTTGAGAAAGTGAATTGACCTCTCTGAGCCCCAGTTACTTCTTCTGGGAAATAAAGTTAATACAGTCTCTCTCCAAGAGTAACAGTGAGATAACAATGTATGTAAAACAACCAGCACTGGCCTGAAGCAGAGTGGCCAGCAAGCTCTAATTAGCATTAGTCAGTCTCATTCAGCCTTGTCCAAGGTCACCCGTCTAGTTTGGAGCAGTGTGGGGACTCAGTCCAGTCTCTTCCGACTCCAATGCTTACTTCCCTCTGGTGAGTGAGGGTCACAGGCCTCTGTTTCTGTTTTGCAGATAGGGAGAACACGGCTCAGAGAGGCTGAATTGCTCATCCAGAGTCACACAGCCCTGAAAGCAAAGCAAGGGTCTGCCTGTTTGCCAGCTTTTTTGTGGCTTCTTCAAGATGCTTAGGATAGGGACCCCATGGCCCCAGTGAATCCTACCAACCTGATTGGGGGCCCCTACTCCTAGTGGCCAAGGAACTGGCAAGGTGGGCCCCCCAGAGGTCAGGTTGCTCCCACAAGTGTTATAAGTGGGACAGTCACTAAAGCAAACAGCCTCCATTTATGAGGGGCTGTGCTATGCATTCATAGACAGGATCTCCTGCAAACCTCGCAGCAACCCTGTTTTCCCATCTTCCACGGGTGTATGCTCAGATTCTCAGGGTGAAGGGGAATGCTAAAGGAGGGGCAAATCCAGCATTCACACCCCGATCTCACCCCTGCCCTGAGCCCTCCGTTGGCCGCAGAGGACAATGGGCTTTTGCCTCTGCTGTAGCAAGCAGCTCAGGAGCTGGAGCTTGAGGCCAGGCGCCCTTCTCCCAGGGTCAGGGGTGCTTCTTGAGTCTTGCAGAACATCTGGGGGGTCCCTCCCCAGCCCTGGCCCCGCAGAGCCTAACCAGCTGCATTTCTGAGCCGCACCCAAACTCTTCCCAGCTTTGCCAGGGAGACTGGAAATTTCTGCTCAGCAGCTTCGTCTGGTATGATTTCGACACTCAACTCGGCGGGGGCTGGGAGGAGGAGCCAGGCCGCTCAGCCCTTGAACAGGCTCCGCACTCTCTAGGCTCAGCTTCAGGCACAGGGAGGGGGCTTCCTAGGCCGAGGTGAGTCCCTCAGAAATAACAAGCAACAGTGACCAAGTGCTGAGCGCTTACCATGTGCCACGCCTTGTGCTAAATCAGGACTGGCATGGCCTTATGGAACCTTCTAGCGCCCAGGCAAAGCTAGCACTGTTACTAACCCATCTCACAGATGAGTGAGAGAGGTTCACAGCAGCAAAGCCACACAACTGCACAGCAGGACACATAGCCACACAGCTGGGAGCAGGGACCTGTGATGTGCCTCCCTGGTAGATCCAGTTTACTACCTGGCTGGGAGCAGGCAGAGCTGGAAGGGACCAGATGGTGCCCGGGTTGGGGGAACGCAGGGGCCCCTAAAAGGAAAGCAGGGTACACGGAAGCCAACGGTGGCTTGACTGGAGTTTCCATTAGCATCCAGGAGCCTCCTTGAATACTGAGTCCCCCTAGAGACCCCAAGGGCCTAGGTTCTTTCTACTACTTTCTGGTCCGTCGACATGGCCATTTCTGGTAAACCAATAATTCCAGACACCTCCCACCCACACCCGGCCCTGGGGCTGGCGGCGTCTGGCAAAGTGCCCAGGCCCCGTTCAGCGGTGGCTCAGGTGCCTCTGCTGTGCGCCTGGCTCTGGGCCCCCAGAGCTGTCACCAGGCCCACAGTCACCACGGGAGAGGGCGGTGAATGAAGAACCTCAGACTCAGGCCAAGGAACGGAGAGGGGATTAGACCCTCTGGGCAGGCAGCGGAGGCCCCGAGCCGCTGGGTGGACCGCGGCAGTGATGACCCTCACCGGGTCAGGTCCTCTACCCCTTACATGGTTGTAACCATCCCTTCCCTCCGGGGTGGCAGAGGGTTCAGTGAGCTCCTGGGAAACAACGCTTGGGGGCAGAAGGGACCGGCCCGGGCCTTCCTCCCGCTCCCGTGGTCCCCGCCCGGGGCCCGGCCGCCGAGGGCGCTGCGTGCCGGGCGCGGCGCGGGCCCAGGCGCCCGGTTCAGCGGAAAGGAATGTCTTGCTCGGCGGGGGAGGCCGCGGCCCCGAGGCCGTGTCAGCCTCGCCGCCCTCCT
>NW_007726191.1:1137283-1141139 GCF_000696425.1 Galeopterus variegatus | reverse complement strand
CCCCCTCCCCCCATAACTCAAAAGCTTGTCAAGCTGGTTCCAGACTCCTGGCGCCGGGCTCCGCTCCAGGAAAGAAAAAAAGGAAAAAGAAAAAGGGAAAAAGCCGGCGCGAGGGAGCGAGAAAGGTCCCTGCACGCTCCGCCGGCGACCCCGGCCACCCCCCGCCCCTAACCCTATCGGGGAGCCCCACCCTGGGGGGCAGAGGGCGCGCGCGCAACACGGATCAATTATTTATGGGCGAATCAGTTCTTTAGCTGCCCCGGGCAGGGGAGGGGACACGCTGCGGAGACACCCGCCCTCGGTTGCGGCTCTCCCGCTGGGCCGCGGGGGCAGGAGGCGTCCCCACGCCGGAGGTCCTGGTGGGAGAGCGCTGCCTCGGGGTGGGCTCCGGGAGGCGCGCGGGGCAACCTGCAGGAGCGGGAGAGGCGGCTCAGAGACCTCCCAGCTAGACGGGGGAGGGCGGACGGGGGTGGAAAGAGCTGGCGGCGGAGGGGGCGGAGGAAAGCGGGCCGTGGGAAGAGCCTGGCCTATGAGTTCTCTCCTTCCTTCCTTCATTCATTCCCATCTTTACGGCAAGCCCACTGTGTGCCACGGTGCCCACAGCAGAGGGCGGTATCAGGGAGGGGTTAAGAGCGGGCATTCGGAGTTAGGGTTGGGTCCAATTCTGGGTTTATAACCTCTTCTCTGCTGTGTGGCCTTAGGCAAGTGGCTTGCCCTCTCTGAGCCTCCTTGCTGAGAGCTGCTTCCTCATCTGCTCTCTGGAGATGAGCAAAGTAAGGACTATGGGAAGTGGGAGATGGGACACGTGGGCCGGGCCTGGCACAGAGTGTATGCGGGGGGTTCTCTACTTGTTGGGAAACTCTTTACATTGAGGGGAACGTGAGAGGTCCCAAATATTCCTCACCCCCACCCCTAACTGTGGGTCCCGGATAAGCTGCCTCCTTCCCTGGGCTCAAACATTTGAAGGTCATATCAAAGCCAAGTCAACCCCAGGACCACTGCCCAGGGCCCTCACCTCTAGCCAGCTCGTAATGGCCTGGCCCTTCAGAAGGGTGGTACACACGGCAGCCAGAGGGGGCTACCTGAGGCTCATTGTAATCCTCTTGTTCCCATCTGACTTTCCTCCCTTCCGGATCCCCATCTCCTCCATTCTCCTTCCAACAACTTCCTTTCGGTTTCCAGTCTGGGCTAGAGAGGTCTGGAGCCCTGAGGCCATGGGGGAGATGGGCAGTCAGAACAGGAGTCAGGGCTCAACTGGCCTTCCCCGGACAATCTTCACCCCTGCCTAAGGTGCCAGGGTGTTCTCTTTCCAAGATTCGGGACCTAGGGAGGCTTCCATTTGCCAGACACAGGATTGCCAAGGAATTTGCCTGTCTTCTCTCACCAAATTTTGCAACAGCTTTATTAGGTGGGTGGGGGCAGATCCAGGTTTTGTGGGGCCTGAAGCTTTTACAATCTTGGGAACCCACTTTAAGAAGAACACTGCAAAGTCACGAATACACACTTAAGCCCAGGGCCTTGGTAGGGCCTGTGCAAAAGAGAGCCTCTGGATCTAAAATTTCATTAGCTTCTTGGTAAATCACCTCTGTAGGTGTGTAACACAACTGTCATCCCTTTGCAGAGGTGGAAACAAAGCTTAGGAATGGGAAGTCACAGGCCCTGGGGTACACAGGTAGAAAGGACCGAGCTGAGGGCCAGCCCGTGGCTCACTTGGGAGAGCGTGGTGCTGACAACACCAAGTCAAGGATTAAGATCCCCTTACCAGTCATCTTTTAAAAAAAAATAGAAAAAAAAGAAAGGACCAAGCTGAGATTTAAACCCAGGTCTGACTCCACAGGCAGCACTTTGAACTGCCTCAGTACACAACTACCTTACATGTGTCATCTACCCCATGCCATGTCCTTCCTGTCCCCAGCAGTGCCCAGCCCTGGCAAAGTCAGTGAAAACAGCCTTTGCTTCCAGAACAGCCTGTGCTCCTCCCTTCCAAGGCCTCCATGTCCCAAAGCTCAAGCCTAGGAGGCTTTCTGTCTTGTGACAACAATCACAGTTCCAGGAGGTAGGTCTTCCTAACCTTTTAATTCCCGCAGTGGTTACCTGCTCATTCCAGAACTCAAGGACCTGGAGGGAACGGTGAGCTCCCTGGGGCCGGGCCCACTTTGTCTTATTTGGCTCAGTATCCCCAGCTCTCAACAAGGTTCAGACACAGAGCAGAGGAAGTGGGGGGAAGGGGGAGGGGGTCGTTAAACTGCAGATTCCTAGGCCTCCCCAGACTCTTTGGAATCAGGCTCTCTGAGCACAGGGCCTGGGACTCAGTATTTTACAACCACTCCCTTGGGTGCATCTCAAGCACAGTAAAGTTTGAGACCCACTGACCCAGAGGCAAGAAAGGACCAAATGTTGTATACAGACCTAGCCCCTCTCACAAGGGTGACTCGTCTCCCTTAAATCTGGCTGATGTCACCAGTGCCCCAAGCTCTTCCAGCTGAGAACTAATTGTTTCACTTATTGAAGACCTACTATGCAACCTTATAACTCCAAGGACATGACTTCAGATCTCCTTACCGGCCAGCTGCCGTAAAATGAAATAAAATAGGGGGATAGCTTACCCCTTTAAAAAAAAAGAAAAAGACCTATTATGGGCAGAGACTGGGTCTGAGGCTTCAGACAGTTGACCTCATTGAATACTCACAAAAACCCTGGGAAGTAGGGACAATTAGTGTCCCCATTTTACAGATGGGAAATCTGAGGCCTGGGGAAGCACAGTGACTTGCAGAGGGACACTGCACCAGGGAATGAGGAGGCTGGCAGGGGAGTGCAGCCTGTAGGACCAAACAGTCCGAGGAGTGTAACTTGCAAGGGTCCTTCGGTAACCTCCAGAAATGAAAGTTTACACAACAGCCTGTGAACGGCTTCAAGAGATCAAACACACGACAGAGTCACTACAGGGACCTCAAGCTAAGATGTGCAACAAAATTAGGCGACAGGCCCCAAAGAAATCTCATCAAGCAGGCCTCTTCTCCTTGGTGTCTTTGGAATCGGTGTTCAGGGGACTGTGTGTTTGTGGAAGGATTTGATGTGTTTGCTTCAGGCAAATCTTTGCCTTTTCTCTGCCTGTGGTTCTGGTGCAACAGGGAAGAGGCCAGGCAGAAAGAGGGGAGAACCAGACTTGGGGGCAGGGGCCGCAGGCCAGTGTGGCTCCCTGGGCTTACCTGCAGGATTGGGTCACCACGCCTCCCTGAGCTGGTGATCCGTGCAGACACAGCCTAACTCTTTCCGTTCCAGGATGATGGTCAGGGCACTGCGGAGGTTTCAGGTGGGGAGAAACTGAGCTAGTGGTCACTGCTCCTGAGGCTGGAGGAGCTGCCTGGGGCAGAGGGTGTGGACTTGTTTGGGGAGGACCCAGAAGGCAGAACCAGGGGAGGCTGCCCAGAGAGGTTGGTTTTGTCTCACAAGATAAACTGTCTAATAGTCAGGGCAGCCTCGTAGGTAGTAAGTTCCCCATCTGGGAAGGCAGTCAAGGACAGGCTGGGGTGGAGGGTGGTGTGTGTGGGAGTACAGAGCCGTGGCTCAGGAAAATAATTGGCTGGGGCAACTTGGAGATCTTTTTCAATGTTGACACTGGGAATTTCCATTCCTAACATAACCGAGCAAGTGGGGCTGAGGGGAAAAATGAACAGAGAGGGAAGATGGCAGGTTATGGTGCCCAGACTGAGAATCCACAGACCCCAGAGAGGTACCCAGGGAGACCAAATCAAGCCCCAGCCCTTGGATCTCCCAACAAGACTGCTGTTTCTTAACATTTAAATATGCTGCTTCTTCTGGCAGTCACTTGTAAATGTCTGTTAACCTTTTGCCA
>NW_007726191.1:1135258-1136850 GCF_000696425.1 Galeopterus variegatus | reverse complement strand
CAGGGAGACCAAATCAAGCCCCAGCCCTTGGATCTCCCAACAAGACTGCTGTTTCTTAACATTTAAATATGCTGCTGCTTCTGGCAGTCACTTGTAAATGTCTGTTAACCTTTTGTCATATTAATAATAATATTACTAATAACCAATAATCAATAACCACACTATCCACAGCATTAACTGAGCACTTACTGAGACAGGCTCTATTCCAAGCACTTTACATGTATAAGTGAATACAATAGACACGACAGTCCTATGAGAAAGGACTTTACTTTTGCTATTACTCCCATTTTACAGATGAGGACACTGAGGCTCAGAGAGTGGACATGCCAAGGTCCAGGGCACAGGAAGGCAGGCCTCTGCCTCCATCTCATAACTCCCAAAGCCTGGGGGATCAAAACCTCTGGGAACCAAGGTGGGGAGCTCCCCCTCTGGGGGAGTCTCTGGGGCTGCAGCTAGTAGAGGACCTGAGGTCTCTTGTCACTTGTCTCTGCAACTTATTCTCCTCCCTCCCCCTGCAAATACCGTTCCCATCATCCTGCCAGGCCTCCTCTCAGAGGCAGGCTCTGGAAGGGAGCTGGGAAATGCTGGCGGAGGCCAAGGAGAAGCAGGCTGTCCTCCATCTATGTGGTGGCTCTGTCCTCAGTGACCGGGGACCTGGCCACTCCCAACCCTAGGGATATAGAGCAGCAGAATCTAGAATGGGAATGGGGAAGGAGACCATCTCGTCCAACTTCCTCAGTTTACACCAAGAAAATCAGTATCTGAGAGCTGAACAGACTCTCAAGGTCATCAGCAAGTCCAGCAGCTGCTGGCGGTCCTGAGCCTCCACAAGGGCTTCTCCTTCTGCACTCTTACATTCCTCTCCTCTGAATATTAAAAAAAGGTTATTAGTAGCATCATACTAAGAAAACATTATTAAAGCAACAAGAAGACCTGCCATGTGTCTAGTGGTTACTCTGTGCCAGGTAATGTGCCCCGGGATTGTTTTCTCACTGGGAAAATGGGGATAATGACAATGTCTCCCCTGCTGACCTCACAGCAAGGGGTCAAGGTTAAAGGTGACAGTGGATACGAATCGTCATTTTATAAACTGGGAGACATCGTCACTGTGGTTATCTTTGAATGCTGGGCATAGGCATTAGAAGTAAGTGCTGCAGCTCCTACCAGTGAAATCAAATGGCATTTAGGGCCCAGAAACAATCAGTTCTTCCAGGGTTAGATCCTCTCAGGAAAGCACTCATCCATCCACCTGAAAATCATGTTGAGCATCTGCTGTGAGCAGCCTCAGGAGTTCAGCCCAGTGGCTTTGATCATAGGCTCTGGACCAAGCCCTCCCAGGCCTGAGTTCAAGTCCTGTCCTTGCTCCACTTCCCAGCCAACCGTGGACTTCCCTCTCGGAGCCTCAGTGTCTGGGTGAGGATGCCAGCCCAGCCCCTCTAGCAGAACCCGTATCACAGTTGCTATAGGAGAGAGGAGCTAAGTTGATTTCTCTCATTTCAGAGGCTTTTCTCCTTTCAGTCTAGGGATGACAGGCTGCCCTGTGAACTGGTCCAGGGCTGAGGCTTTTTCTGTCTTTCCCATCCCTGGGGGAT
>NW_007726191.1:1124423-1134614 GCF_000696425.1 Galeopterus variegatus | reverse complement strand
GGCTGCCCTGTGAACTGGTCCAGGGCTGAGGCTTTTTCTGTCTTTCCCATCCCTGGGGGATTGCATCCATCCAAAAGGTCCAAGATGGCCACCACCTTCCCGTCCCCATTCTTTCCATTGTATTGGGGGGAGCAGGTGGGGGACCAAGAAGGTGGAGGCCACCCCTTCCTTTTAAAGGCAAGCTGAAAGATGCATAGGTCATCACTTGTGTCCCATTGGCCAGATATGATCACATGACCTAGCTGCAAGGGAGGCTGGGAAATGTAGTACTTAGCCTGGCAGCCATGTGCCTCATTACAGCCAAAGGGGAGATGGCAGAATGGATACTGGGCAACAGTGTGCTACGTAGAATTCAGGTAGATACTTTGGGGAAGCACAAGTACAAGGCCAGGTGCCTGATGGTGCTCAGGAAATATGCACTATTATTACTGGTATTACTGGTGAGTGCTTTATATGGCCCTTTCCCAAGGGATGCTGTGCCCTGAGCACTGGGACTGCTCTGGCTGCTTTGTGGGCACCTCCACCCCCCACCCTGCATCTTCTAGGGAGGAGGAGAAGTGCTGAGAGTCAGCAGCTCCCAGCCCCACCCCTCAGGTCCACAGCTCCATCTGGGGAAGACCTCTGGTTTCCGCTCTCCCTTCAAAGAAAAAATAGGACAACAGCCCTGTCTTTAGGGCTTGGGCTCATGAGGAGACATGGGTGACATTGAGGGCCTTGCAGTCCTGCCCCATGGCTGCCTCCACAGAGCATGGCAACCTCTGCCACCCAGCAGGGAGGTGGGGGCCTACCTGGCAGCTCAGGCTCTCAGTGCTGCTCTCAGGCCAAGCAGGCTACTTTGTTCTGCTCTCAGCACCAGCTGATTTGAGCTCAGAAACTTCCCTCCCTAAATATTCCCCTCTGGATGTGAAGTCCTCCCCAGCCCAAGAAGAACTGGTGGGTGACAGGAAGGAGGAGCACGATCTCCAGTGGGCACCATATCCCAGCAGGTCAGCTCATCCCAGTCACTGAGCAGGAAGGTCTGTGCCCTGTAGATGCCGGGTTCAGGGTCAGGAGTTGAGCGTCCCAGATCAGACAGACCCTGGCTCTGCCTCTTAGCAGCTGTGTGAGCCTCAGTCTGTCTAGTTATAATGAAAATGATGGGGACATCCGTGCCTCCATCCTATTGTAAAGATTTACAAAATAACCCATGCAAGGTGCTTGTGGAGAGAAACGGCTCAATGAACGGTGCCTGCTCAGATCAGGATCATAACTATTATTTTCTTTCATCCATTCCACAGACCTTGACTTTCTGTGCCCTGTTCACACCTCCCTGCTGGCAACGCCCTCCCATCCCGCGTCTGCACGCTAAGCCTTTTCTGAGCCCCAGGCACTGGGCAGGTCTCCTGCACACCCTGTGCACCCTGGCTTTCTCCTTCCTAGCACTTTTGAAAATCATGATGAATTAATTATTTGGGTAGAGCACTGTCCTCCAGACAAGGAGTCCCTTGCAGCATGGGCTGCGATTATTTCATTCGTTCCCATAGACACAATGCCCAGTGCAGGGCATGACACAGTGAGGATTCTTGGTAAAAGCTTGCAGAATGAATGAATGGGTGAATGAATGAGTGGGTAGGTGAGTGAACAAACGGATGGATGAGCGAACAAGGCTTTTTGCCATCACCTGAGAATGTGCATTTAAGTAGAGTTTATAGACTTGGAAAGACTCTGACTTGTTGGGGGCCTGGAGCAACACCCTTCTCCTTGAGCTTCAGTTTCCTCATCTGTAAAATGGGCTAACCCACTCTTTATAGAGTGTGGCGAGGAGCCATTCAGATACTGGGGATATAATGCAGAGATAGTGAGCATCAAGCACTAGTAATTGCTCAATAAGCACTGGCTGTAATAAGTCTCAGTTGCTGCTAGTATTCTCCTTGAAATAACAGTGGGGGGTTGCTCTGCACTTTTATGTCAAATCCCCTGGACTAACCCACTCTGCCTACTACTGAAAAGTCCAGAAATGGCTGATAAAAGTTTTCATTCATTTGTTCACTCATGCATGCATGATATGGTGAATGAACAAGCATTTTCTAAGTGCCCCTAGATGTCTGTCCAGGGGCTGGATGCCCGTGGTTGGAGGTAGAAAGGAGGGTCCTGTACTGAGGGGAACGAACACCGTCAAGCCCATCCTCTCAGCAAAGGGAAGTGGCTGAGACCCTCTGCCTGCATCCTGTCACCCCCTCCTCCATGGCTGGCCCATCTGTGTCCTTTTCCTGTGCCTCTTTCATCCCAGCCTGGACAGGGGGCTCTGTGCCCCCACCCCACCCTGCAGCTATTTCCTGCCCTTCTGTCATCTGCTTCCTTTGATCCTTTTGTCCAAAGACTTTGGAAGCCTCTGAACCTTTGGCAACCCCATCCTCTGGGCTGAGGCTGGGCTGGTGACCCCACTGGGACTGGGGCCAAAGTGGGCTTCTCTTGGGACACTGGGAGGCAGATGGATTCTGGCTTCACTCACTTATTCATTCATTCATTCACAGGTTCCAGGCCCTGCGCTGGGTCCAAGGACCACAAAGTGACAGGACGGTCACGGTTCCTCTCCTCTTGGAGCTCCAGCCCAAGGGACAGCAGCCCATCCCACACCAAGGGGGTTCTCCCCAAAACTCCCGCAGCAGTAATGATCTGAGGACCCAGGCAAGGAGCTTTGGCCTAGCAGTCCCAGCCTCTGGTGAGCACCTTTACTACTGAGACTTATTTCCTCATCTGGTTGATGGGTGAGTGGAGAGGGGCTGGATTCCTCAGTCTCTGAGGTCTTCCAAGCTCAAAGACTGTGAGAGGCTCAGGGTGCAGCCAGGGCATTGTCAGAGTGGGCTTCCTGGACACAGGAAAGTCCCTGGGCCTGGAAGAGAGGCAGGGTGGAGGCCAGAGGCGGAGGGAGCCCAGTTATAAAGGGGGTGGAATACACATTGTTGCGCAGCAAGTGAATAGGGCCTTGGCCTCCAGATACAAGTCTCTTCTTTTTATCTCACATGGGGCTGTCACGGCCTGGCTCAGGGCAGAGGGTCAGTCGATACTGTTGAGGGGTGGCCGTTTATTGAGCAGTTACTGTGTGCAGGCACACTGGGCTGAGCTCTTTATGTTGGGTATGAATCCATCGAATTCTTACTCTGGCCTTATGAAGTAGGTACGATGATTATTCCCATTTTACAGAAGAGAAAATGGAGGCACAGAGAGATGATGTTTGCCCAGGGTCCTGTAGCTTGTAGACGGTGCAGCTGGGTTTTGAACCATGTTTGCCTGACTTCAGCCCTCACACTGTTCTGTCCCTTGGCCAATAAAGCCGGGGCGAGGGGGGGACTGCAGGCATCAGGACCCTGGGCTGCATGAAGTAGAGGGCCTGCGATTTCCGTGGTTTGGCCTCAGTAGTTCCAGCTGGGTAGCTAGGTAGTTCACTCTCTTCTCCCAGGAGGATGGGAAACAGTCAGGAAAGAGAGGTGGAGGCCCACCTGCCACGGGCAGTCCTTCAGAGGACAGCAGTAGGGACTCTGAGATGACCTCCCCACCCACCCTCCAGGGACTCCTAGGGTCCCAGCAGGGCTGGTATCAGCTCCCTCAAGTCCTTCTGGGAATTTCCCAGTGGCCTTTGCAGGATAGGGGAAGAGGCTGACTTTTCTCCCATTTCTTAGGGTGATGGACTCCTATGAGCCCTCGATGCCCTGCTCAGGTGCCCCCTCAACTTCTCGAGGACGACTTGATCGCTCGCTCTCTGGATGCCTCCCATCTGTTGCCCTTCCCCACTCCCACACTGTGACACTTGCAGTGGAAACTTGCAAATGTGTTTGTTATCGATAATACGGCAACACCAACTCCTTCCATCCAGCATTTTTTCTGCACTGGGCCCCATGCCAAGTGCACAACATCCCTCACCAGCCCAGGAACTGCTCCTACCCCCACTTTACATATGAGCAAACAAAGGCACAGAAACACTTCAGTGTCTTGTCCTGTCATGCCGGGAACATCTGCGGGGAGTGCTTGTCCCGGCCAAGCCTGGAATTCTACTGGGCTCCTTAGGCTCTGTTGTCTCTCCTCCTGGGCTTTACTGCCTGTTGGCAGGGCAGACTCCCTACATCCTGAACTTCAGGACAATGTCCTTCTCACTGTCATACCCTTAGTACCCAGCCTGACTCACAGCAAGCTCTCCATGAATAGCTGTTGGGTGAATGAATGAATGAATGAATGAATGAGTCCATTTTCTCCAAGGAGCTATAGCTAAGCTTTCCTGCTCCCAGACCATGCAGTTCCACCCACCCTCTCTCTTTCCTTCCCTCCTTCCCTGCCCACAGATCTGGGTCTCACTGGGTGGCAGAGACCAGCAGCCCTGCCTTTCCTCTGCCCGGACTCACTGTGTGACTTTGGCCAGAGGGAGCGACATCTCTGGCCTTCTCTTTCTTTTTCTAAGAAGGAGTCCCTGCCCAGCTCCTGTCACCTCTCTCTTGTCTGATGCTCAGACAAGCTGTGGGGATGGAAGAAGGGTCTCCAGTTCCTGGGGGGAGCGGGTGTTCTGGATTGGCACATTCTCAGGGCAGCAATCCTTTTAACCAGAAGGATGAATCTGGGACTCATGACCTCACTCGCTCCCTGCAAGTACTGAGCTGGACATCCCGGCTTGTGCTGGGAAAGAGTCCCTGCCCCCAGAGGCCCCAGACCCCTGGCCCAGCCCACTCTGTCTGCAGACTTTCCTGCTGCTTTCGCAGCCTGACCTCTTGCAGGCACAACAGTGATGACCCCAGTGCCCACGCATGAAGCACCTGCTGTGGGCTGGGCTACTCTGCCCTTTCCAGCCCCAGCTTGCCAACCCCAGTAATGACCCTGTGGCACAATCCTGTTGTTATCCTCCCCTTGCAGGTAAGGAAACAGGCTCAGAGAGGCCAGGCCACCAAGTAAGTGTCAAAGCTCCCGGGAGATGTGCACAGACAAAGGAGCACTTCATGACTGCTTGGGGAAGGGGTAGGGGCTGGTAAATGCCCATTCCTGGGCCCCTTCGCAACAGGCAGAACCAGACTCTGGGGCCAACTGGGAATCTGCATCCCATAGCCTGCCCCAATCCTGACCTGCAACCTCTTTCTTCTGTGACCAGTGGAGGCCCCTGCAGTGTTTGCTCAGCTGTCTGGGCCCTCTGGGGCTGGCCGCACAGGTCTGTCCATCTGCATCTGTCTATCTCCGAGAGGAGGAAACCTAGGGAGCAGAATGGAGGGCCCCAGGCAGAGTGAAAACCCATCAAGGCCTGGAGCCCGGCCTCCTCTGGGCGCTGCTTTGCTTGGGATGACTCATGCTGGGAAATGGAAAGTCCAGGAGGAGGAGGCTTTGATCCTCTGCTGGCTGCAGGCGGTGCCCTCCGTGCCCTGGGCCTTGGTCCTCAGGGCTGCCAGCTGTTTACCCACAAGGCCCTCTGACTGCCAGACACCCCTGGGTTTCCATCCCGGACAGCCAACCCTGGGGCCCAAGGAGGGCAGTTTTAGGGGCAGGACTGTGCTATGAGGCATCGGGCGAGCTGTGGGAACCCAGGGCTGTGCAGATGCCCCCCACCTACTTCTCCTCCGTGGAGTCTGACTCAGAGACGGCCCCACCCTCTTTCTCTCGCCTCCCTCATCCCCTTGTCCAGTCACACCTGCCCTCTCGGTCTTTTTCTTTTCCTTTTTTCTCTTGGTGGCTGGCCAGTAGGGGGATCCGAACCCTTGACCTTGGTGTTATAACACCTCACTCTAAGCACCTGAGCTAACCGGCCAGCCCCTCTAAGTCTTCCAATCAGTCCGCTCCCCACTTTTGCCCCCCTAGTTCATCCTCCCGTTACCACCTGGACATCTGTAAACGGCCACCTCCCTGGTCTCCCTGCTTCTACCTCTGACCTGCAATCCCTTCTCCTCAGGACAGCCAGAGCGATCTTTCTGCAAGGTGTTTCTGAATGTGTCACTCCTCTGCCTAAGACCTTCCATGGCTCCCCATTACCCTCAGTGGGATAATGATATTAACACAGCTATAAGCCCAGAATGTCCTGACCCACACTGACCTCTCTGCCTCCATCCCTCAGTGCTACTTCCCATGCTCTCTGCTTCTGAAACTGAACACTTTCCAATTGTTCTAATTAGCCTGTTTCATTCTCACCCCAGGCCTTCGCATGGGCTGCGTGCCCTTCACCAGCAGCATCTCCACACCCTCTGTCTGGTTGACTCCTACCCAAGCTTTGGGCCTCAGGTTAGACTCCAATCCTAGAAGTCTTTTCCGCCCCCCCACCCCCACCCCCGACAACAGGCTGAGTCAGGGTCCTCCTCCGGCTGCCACTGGGTAGTCCCATCACAGCCCTGACCATACCTCACTGGTTCTCTCCTCCAGTGCCTATCCATGCCCGGCAACACGGTAGGGGCGCAGCAAGGAGCTGTGGAATGAACAAGTATCTGGCAGAAGGCACAAGAGAAGGTGGGGGGATTCCCGGGTAATGGGGCTAAAATAAGCCCTGCTCGGACACACGCAGAGGGGAGAGGAGTAGGGGCTCCTGGAGCTCACACGGATACTCAGCTTCCGTGTGGGATGGACCTACATTCCTACGGACTTGAGAAGTCACTGGGTAATGACGATTGTCACAGCAAATGTAATTTTCCATCCGTACAGCCTCAACATAGTTCCATGAAAGAACTGCCACAAACGAAGGGGACAGCTGGAGGTATCGAGAGGGCTCTGCCTGTGGATTCCCCATGCTCTGTGCTGAAAGCTGCACCTGCTCAAGCTCACCATTCCCAGTTTACAGAGGGGGAAACAGGCTCTGCAGGGGAGTGACTTGCTCAAGGTCACACTGCAGCTGGGATGGGAACCTGGGCACTAGTGCAGGTGTCTGGCTGCAGGTGTCAGCGACCACCACCTGGCTGGCTTTGGGCACTTCACCTGGACTCTCCAGGCCTCAATTCTTTCTCCATAAAATGGACGTCTTAATAATAACAACTACTTCTCAGGGTGTTCGTGAAATCTGCCATGTGAAAGCACCCAGCAGGTTATTGCGATGCCAGGCGCAGTTTTCAGAAGAGGAGGTTCAGAGAGGGGCAGTGACATGGCCATGGTCACAGAGAGTGGGGGGATTTGGGTCAGCCTCTGAGGCCAAGGCAAGTGGTATCTGGTGAGATTTTCTCCATGAAGCTTCTCTCTGAAACCATCGGCATTGGGGCTGGCCAGGTGGGTGGGCCTGTTTGGCCAAGTCATGGGAGAGCCTGAGAGGCTTGGTGGTGTCAGGGCTGTGGCTTCAGGCTCCCTCCTGCCCTGGCTCACATCCCACAGGTCCTTGGGCAAGAGCAGGGACTGGGGGAGAGTGCACCCCTACCTGCTTGCGAAGGGAGCTTCCAAGGGGACCATGGAAACATGAGCCACCAGAGCCCAGAGCCTTCCTTTCTGCAAACGCTGCCGGCCTCAACTTAGCACTTTACTTCTCCTCTGACACAACTCTGGGAAGCAGGAAAGGAATCCAGAGCCAGTCTACAGCCGGTCAACCCCTCCTCACCTCAGTGGCTCCAGGCAGGGCGTTGGGCTGTCTGTAAGGCAGTAAGGACAGCTGGTCCCTGGGCTTCAGAATCCCCTCCTCTTCAAGGCCTTGTTCTCAAGCGAGCGAGCTGTAACCTGGCTGGTCAAAGCTGTTCACAACGAACGAGCAGAACCAACCACAGCTCAGAAAACCAGGAAAACAGCTGCACACTTGCTCTGAACTTGAGAGGAGGCCTTAGAGGGAAGCCAATGGCGGAAGGGAAGGAGGTCTCAACTTAACACCTTTTGAGAACTCCCTGGGGTCCACAGCTGTCCACTACAAAATCATCTTTGTCTTCCAAGCGGGTAGCGAGCACTGTGTATGCAGAGGCTACGTTCCTCCTGCACAGGTGACTCCATTCACCTCCTGGCTATTTCTTGGGTGCCTGCTCAGTGCCAGGTGCAGAGGCTTGGAGGGGAAGGGCTGCAAGTGCTCCCCCAGGAGCCCACAGTCGGGCTGGACAAGCTACCCAGAGCCTGAACACTATAACATGGCGTGGCAGAGACGACAAGGGAACCAGGCACAAGGCAATCGCTGAGCTCTGTGCCAAGCCCTCCATGAGTGATCATTACTCCCATTTGCCAGATGGGGGATCTGAGGCCTCAAGGAAGTAGGTGGCAGCGGGGGAAGCTGGGATTTACACTGCAGCAGAGCCAATGCCACAGCCTCCTACAAACCACAGCCAGAGGCTTGGCAGCCCTCAGGAGGCTCTGTGTTGATTCCTCAGCACGACCCACAGGATGTCATATGACGGGGCCTGTCTGTGCCCCCTCACTGGCTGCCTGCACTTCAGCCACGAAGACCCTTCCTGTGGATCCTGGGATGTACCTCACTCCCACCAGCCACAGGGCCCTCTGCACATGCCCGGACCTCTCTTCCCCATGTTGTAATTGTTAGGGGATGTCTCTGTCTCCCCAGCCAGAGTGTATACTCACAAGAATGGTATTAGGGTCCCTTTGTTTGCCCAGGAAGTGTCCAGGCCTGGCATGGAGCAGGGGCTCCCCTTCTCATTGCAAAGGCATGAGTGAGCGGTGGGGGACAACGTAAAGCAGGGCACATCTTGCAGTCCAGCAAGGGACAGGCAGGGCCCATGGTCCTGTTCTTCTCTGCCCTGCCTATGGGGCACCCATGATTTGCCCGGGATGGAGCTGAGTGATTTACCAACATTGTGTCATTGAATCCTCATAACCAACTCATGAGGCTGGTTCTATCATTACTCCATTTTCATAAACGAGCCTCGGAGAAGTGAGGTGACCCATCCAACGTCATTTAGGCAGTGAGTGGTAGAACAGGAATTTGCTTTTTCAGTTTATTGAGGTATAATGGGTACAAAATAAGCACGTATACTTAAACTGCACAGTTTAATGGATTTGGCATATATACACCCCTGTAAAACTACCACCACTATCAAGACAGTGAACACATCCAAACCCCCACCCCCACGAGTTTCCTCGTGCCCCATGACCCCACGTAGTCCTTCCCAGTCCCCAGTGTCCCTAGGCAACCACTGAACCGCTTTCCATCACTATAGACTGGTTTGCATTTTCTGGAATTGTGCATGAACGGAAGCGCACAGCATGAACTCTGTGTTGCTGGCTCCTTTTACAAGGCTTCGTTATTGAGACTCCTCCACGGTGTCGCAGGCATGGTAGGTAGCTCGCTTCTTCTCACTGCGGCAGACCCACAGCCTGTGGATCCATCTGCCTGCGCACGGACATTGGGTTGTTTCCAGTTTTTGCCTTTTACAAATAAACTGCTCTGAACATTCGTGTACAAGTCTTTGTGTGGAAATGGGCTTTCATTTCTCTGGGACAAATGGCTAGGCATGGAAGGGCCGGATCGTATGGTAAGTGTATGCTTAACTTTTTTAAAAGGTGCCAAACGTTTTCCAAGGGGTCATACCACTTCACCTTCCTACCAGCAGTGGAGGAGGGGATCTGAGCCCAGGCCCACCCCACTCCAGAGCCTGTGTCCCGCGCTGCCAAGTCCCTTGGCCTTGCCCCCTGGGCGGCTGCCGGGAAAGGAGCTCCCCGCCCTGCCAGGTAGGTGGTCTGCCTGTCTCTGGAGCAGCAGCCGCCTTCCCAAGGGACAAGGAGGGCAGGGGTGGGCACACCACGGGCACCAGGCCCAGGGAGCAGCGGCTGACCCTCTGTGGACCTTTGTCTCTGTCTAGGTTGAGGAAGCCTGGGGTTTCCCCGCCAGTGACAAAGGCTGGGGCTGGGGGTGGGGGGCAGGAGCTGGTGAGAGTCGTGTGTGTGTGTGCGCGTGTGTGTGCACGCGCTGGGGACAGGGCTGGTCACTCCAGCTCTGAGAGAGGAGAAAGAAGGAAGCCATCAGAACCCAGGGCCGAGAGGGAGACAGACGGACAGACAAGAGACCGAGCACCAGAGAGAGAAGCAGCCCCGCCGGGAAGGGGCGGGCGGCGGGAGGGCGCGCGGGGAGCAGGAATCCTTCATTAAAACCGGAGCCCGGAGCCGGGCCCGCGGCGGCCGAGGAGCCGGGCTGCAGGCGGCCTCCCTCTCGCGGCGCGCCGAGGCCCGCGCCGGTTCCAGCCGCCCGCGGCCGACCTCGCGCGTCCTCAAAGCCTGCCTGTCCCACTTCCCCCGCCGGTTGCTACAGCAACTGAGCTCTGAGTAATCAGCTGCACGTCGTAT
>NW_007726191.1:1113540-1124115 GCF_000696425.1 Galeopterus variegatus | reverse complement strand
GCGAGAGGCTGCGGAACCGGGGGAGGCAAGGCCGAGGGAACCTTCCCGGCCCTCTTCCTGCTCAGCACCCCTCTCCCAGGGCTGCCCCCACCCTTCCAGGGCTGCCCCTCCCAAGTCCTCCCTGCTGGAGAGGGGAGGGGACTGTGAGAGGACGACACGTCCCCCGGGCTTCTGGTTCACGGGACTCCCCCCTCCTCCAGCAGGCTGGACTCCTCCATTCCCCAGATGGGAAAACGGAGGCAGGGAAGCTTGTTGACAGTGTCAGGGCTCAGGAGCTCGGTCCCGTGACACCCGTCCTTCCCTGCATCCCCTCTCCCCCACGACTGAAAGGCAGCCAGAGTGGGGGTGAGTCCCGCTCCGCTCCCAGCTCTCCCACCGCCCTGCTCTCTGGCCTCAGTTTCTCTGGTGGGAAAGCAACGATCCCCAAGGCTCGGTGCATGCTGCCCAGAAGGCAGCCCATGGCCGGGGAGGATCCAGTCCAGCCTCTCACATCAAAGTATTGATTTGAATTCTCCAAACAACACAGCAGAAGCAAGGTGGGGAGGATGTCAGAGAGCCCAGAGCTGGAGATGCTGGGGAAGGGGGCAGGCACGGTTATGAGCAAGGGCCGCAGAGGGTCTGGAGCACTCCCTGGTATCCTGCCCACCCGCCCACGGGCTCCTCCCTAGCTCAGCTGCTCTGGGGCCTACAGCTCTAGCCCTTGGCTGGGCTTTGGTGCCAACACCAGGCCTATCACCCCCGGCCCTGGGGACCCACCAGCTGCCTGTTTATGAGGCAAGCCAGCCCCCAAGTCACAGCCACGCCTACGGGGTTGGGGGAGGGACGACAGATGGTGGAGGTGCCATTTTCACCAGAGTCTGCAGCAACGGGGAAGGAGAGGTAGGAACCCAGGGCTGGAGGGGCTGGGATCTTGCCTTGTTGCCACCCCTGGGGCCCACTGGTCCCCACCCTCTCCACATGGGCACCTCTTCAAAGCTTGGGTCAGAGGGGGCACCAGCTCCAACAACCCTGTCACTTGGGCTGCCCAATTTCTCATAAATTCTGTGGGTGTCCCTTGGGTCAGTCAGGTGTTGGGGGGTCCCCAGAAGCAGGAGCCATGGGGGCAGTCTCTTAAGGCTCCACTTGGAGGAGAGCCTGTCACCTCCCAGCAAGCAAATGGCAGGTGTTGGTGGAGGAGTGGCAGCAGGGGGATCGAGGGCAGACTGAGGACTCCAGAGCTGGACCTTAGGCTGGAGGCTTCAGCCGGGTCCTCAGGACCAGTTGGGAGCAAATCCTGGGAGAGGGAGAGGGACCTATGGGGCATTCTGTGTTTTTATCCCACTCAGCACCCATGTCAGCTCCAGAACCTCTCTGGACTTCAGCTTTGCAGCTCCAGCTGGAAGGGAGGTGAGGAAAGAGGTGAGGAAACCAAGACTTAGAGAGGTGAAGTGGCTTGCCCAGGGTCACCCAGCTGGTGATGGAAAGTGCCATCCCCTGGGTTGTCCAGGACTAGGTGCATGTGATGCCCGCAGGCTGTAGAGTGACTACAGGGAGTTGGCATCAGAGCTGTGAGGCTGCTTGTTCCCGGGGTTCTTGACTCCCTGAACCTTCCCCATTCTAGAAGCCCACGTGCAAGCAGGTTTTCCTAGCACAAGGGACACTCATTTTACGACAAGTACTGGTGGTTTGGTTCTGGGTAGAGATAATGGCAAGGCCGGCTGTACCAGGCCCAGCCCTCATGTGGTGCTGAGCACCCCATGTGCACTTTCTCATGGAGCTTCCCAGCCACCTGGGAGGTGGGTTCTGCGATTATCCCTGTTTTCAGGTGGGGAAAGTAAGGCTCAGGGAGGTGCAGTGACTTGCCCCAGGTCCCGCAGCACTGAGTGAGAGAGCTAAGATCAGAATCCACTTCTCCTTGACCTCTGAGATGGCCTCTTAACCCCAGCCCGCGTCAGCCAGGCCTGACCAGATTCAGGGGTGTGGGTGTTTCCCATGTCAGATTTTGCTGTGAACAGAATTCCCTGGGCCTCTATTAGAAGGTGTTTAAGGAAACTGCACAGAAGGGCTCTGTGGGCACAGGAGAGAGGTCACTCATTACAGAACAGGCACGTGGGCTAGGCGGGCTTGGTCAGTAGGGCTGGTGAGGCCATGGTGCCTGGGGACACTCACAGTCCAGGGATCTTTACAGGATCTCTGGGTAGCGGGAGACAGGGACTATTACCCCTGTAGACAGATAAAGAAGCTGAGGCCCAAGGAGGCCAGATGACTTTCTCCAAGTCCCTTAGGGCATTAGGGGCAGAATCAAGGCAAAGGCAGGATTTTCTGACCTCCGAACACTGTGCTCTTTGCTGTATGCCAGTGCTACCTCTACCTACCTACTCATCCACCCTCCTATACATCCATTCAGCCACCTATCCACTCACCCACCCACCTTCCCATCTACACATCTGTCCACTCATCCATCACCCATCACCAGATGCTCCCATGGTATGCACCAAGGCCCACCAGCCCCAGGACCAAGCACCAGCAGGACGAGCACTGGACCGGGAGCTGGGCGGCCTCTGCTTCTTCCTCCCGCCTGCTGTGTGACACCAGATGACTAAGAAATGAGGATAATCGTCCCTGTCCTTCTGAGGGTTGGAAGGGAGACATGGAGGCTCTGGAAGTGGTGACAGTCCCTCAGCTTTCTCACCAGTGAAATGTGCAAGGGGATAGAAAGCTGTGGTGGAAGGAGAGGGGATGGAAGGGGAAGAGGAAGGGACTGACTTCCTTGAGTCCCTACTATCTGTCAGGCACAGTAGCAGGTGTTCTCATCTCTATCTCACTGGATCCTCCCAACAACTCCACATGGCTGGCATTCTATCCCCTTGCACATTTCACTGATGAGAAAACTGAGTCTCAGAGAGGGCCAGCAACTTTCCCAAGGTCACACAGCTCCCACATGTTAGATCTGGGACACCAGCCCAGGCCCATTGGTCTGACTCCAAAGTTTGGAGGCTTTGCATGTGTCCCTGCACTGTGAGCATCTTCCCCTCAAGGTGAGGGAAGGGGAGAAAGCGCCCCGCATTTGCCACTTTCCAGCAGCTTTGGAGGTTCCTGTGTTCATTCCATTAGTAAATATTTCTCCACTCCTCCTCTGGGTCGGGCCCCATGCTGGCCAAGGGACATAGCAGTGGCAGGATAGGCCTCCTGCCCTCGGGGCATCCTGGTGGGGGGGATGCCATGGGGACTGACCTGAACTGCTTGGCAAAGCCCCACTTCACCCAGGCTTGAAAATAAATCCAGGTGCTGTCCAGGCTTAGAGAGTGAGGGCCACATGCTCTCGGAGCCTGGCTGGGGAGGCAGAAGGCGGAGCTGTCAGCTCAGAGCAGGCTCCTCTCATCAGCATGGGGCCCCAGCCTCCTGCTTAAAGATCGCCTCAGGCGCTCTCTTAAAGATGCTAACGTTGCAGATGACATTTGGGAGATCCTGGCAGCCGATCAAACCCGAGCTGAAAATTGGTTGGAGCTGCTGGGGCGGGTGGGCGGGGGTGGGCACCGGGCAACCAGGATGCAGTCTGGCTGGGGGCCGGCTGGGGCAGAGAGCGAAGGGGCTCAGGTAGCCGGCTGCTGGCTGAGGCTTGGACCAGCCCGGCCCATCTGGGTGAAGGACATAGGAGAGGAGGAGGAGGAGGCCGAAGCTGAGGAAGGAAATGGGAGGAGAAAGGATGTGTACCAGAGACCTGAACTTCTCGTTTCATCCCCAAACACCAGGCCATTACCAATAATCAGACCAAGCAGCAAAACGTCACCACAGGGTGAAGAGTTATGGAAGCAGGTGTGATGGAAGAGGGGTCCTGGTGCAGTCACACCTCTGGCTGCAGTGCCCAGGCTGGATCAGCGGATCCAGGGAAGAGAGTGCTCTCAGGAGTTAGGAGAGAAAGATTCCCCCTCACCTGTGCCTGGACACTGTCGGCTTCCACACACTTCGACATCCCTGAGCCAACCTTGTCTTCTTTTCCTTCCTTTTTATCAGCCTCCTTTCCACGCACCCACCTACGCATCCATCTATGCAACCTACCCCCTTCTCTACCCTCCCACCTAAGCATGTCACCCATCTGCTCTCCATCTACCCGTCCATCTATCCAGATACCCAGTCATCTCCCCTCAGCCACCCATCCATTCATCCTCTGCTCAGCCAGCCGTCCACCATGCATTCGTCCATTTCCCCATCCCACGTACCCCATCCGTCCACCCATTCATCCACCCATCCAAATGCCCTCCCCTTCCCCGTGCCTCCAACCAAAGAGCATTTCCTCAGCACAGGAGGGGCACACCCTGCCAGTTTTAGGGGGTTAGGAACGGCTTCTAGCAGGAAGAACATCTGAGGGGAGACGTGAGAACGAGCAGGAGGCATCCAGGTTAGATGTGGAAGGGAGCAGTTCCTAGCAGAGGACAGGAGGCGAGAGGCGGAGGCCTCTTAGGGGAGCGTCAGTTGCATTCTGGCTGTAGCTTCAGAGAGAGGCTTACCCGGGCGGAAGGAGAGGCTGACTCTGAGGCTGGAGTGGGCAGCAGGGCCAGGCCATCAGGCTGGGACAACCTGCCCAGCACAGAGCCAGGCACATGAGGATGGTGGCGGGGGGTGGGGGAGGGAAAGACACAGAAGGCCAAGTCCTCGTCCTCTGGCTGCTCACCACCGACCCCTCCAAACAGGCCCTGTCCAGCTCCGGCAGCCCCCCACTCTGTCCTCTGAATTCCCATGTGCTGGCAGAGCCCTGCAGTTCTGCCATACAGGCTTCTTTGAACCCTTGACCTTGGTTATAACACTGCACTGTAATTGAGCTGACTGGTCAGCTCCAGGGTTCTTCTTGATATGTGTGGATTCTAGATTCTTCGTGTAGGGCTTGTACCTTATCTTTCTTGGTGTCCTGCCCCATGGTACTTGGCCAAAGCTCAAAAAATATTGGAGATTTAAAAAATACGTATCCTCCCCCTAAAACCTTTTCCTCCCCTTCGTCCTCCTAGGGACCCTGGGTGCTGTCCTCACCTCCTTCCTCTCTCCCCAACGCCCCCACCATATCCAATCAGTCACCTAGACCTGTCGATTCCACCTCCAGCATACCTTGAACCTGTCCGCTGCTCTCCGCCTGCTTGGCCACCGACATGGATCAGAGCAGCAACCTTCTCACTGCCCTTCCCACCTCCAGGCTTGCCCCCCATCCAGGCCACAGACACAGTGCAGGCAGAGGGCTCTTTCTAAAATATAAGCGTGACCACTCTACTCTCCGACCTCAACCTTTCCTGGCTCCCCATTGCCCTCTGTCCTAAATCCCTGTCACTTCCTATATGACCCTTGTCAAACTGCCCGAAGCTGACTTCTCTGGACTCCAGGTTCATCCCTCTAAGGTGCAAGATCCATCGAGTTTGTTCGTTGCATTCCATCCATACTGCATCTCCAAAGCCATGGTCCTGGGTGCAGCCACGGGGTCACCTTGGTCAAAAGCCTAGAAAAGTCCTGAATCTTCAACTACCTATTCATCCCTAGGTCCATCCATACTGCATCTCCAAAGCCATGGTCCTGGGTGCAGCCATGGGGTCACCTTGGTCAAAAGCCTAGAAAAGTCCTGAATCTTCAACTACCTATTCATCCCTAGCCTTGACTCCACTTAGACCCCCACATCATTCTGTCCCAGTGAGCCAGGGAGCAATTCCATGTCCTTGATACTATGTCCAACACCCATTGGACCTCAGGTAAAAGAACATACTGTTATAGTTATAAGAATATTACAGTTTATCCCCCCAGACCCTCCCCAGATCTGACTATTCCCATTTGTTACTTGTGCCTTAAATCAAAGCCAATTGCTTGGCCTCTTCTCTGCCTACAAAACATTTTTACTGATTTTATGGCTGCAAAAATTTCCTTCCTGTCTTCATATTCACAGGAAAGAAAGAGCCCTGGCCCTGACTCAGAATTGGATTCTAGCTGGAGGCGTCCTCTACAAGGGTGGCTCCAGGGAAAGGGTTTATCTGTTTGTTCCTTGACCTTGAGCGGGAGCTGAGGCAGCCAGAAAGATGAGGCAGGAGCTGGGAGGAGCGAAACTGGAGGTGTGGCCCCGGGACCCTGCACTCTGCCAGGAGGGACCAGCCAGGTGAAGGGAAGTCAGACTAAGACGGAAGGGAGGAGGCAGGCCATGCTGTGTGCACGGCGGGGCGAAGCAAGCTGCCTCTCCTGCTCTTTGTCTGCCTTTCCCCGCTCCTGGTCCCCCTGGAAACCAAGCAGACCAGATATTCAGAGTGCTGGAATGAGACCAGCCATCCAGGCAAAAGCCGCCTTTGCCATCCACGCAGGGGCCAACTGTGGCTGCTACAGACCCAGCACGGGGTGGGGGGATCAGGCAGCTGGCCTTGCCTGCAGTGACCCTCCAGACTGGCAGGACAGGCACCCACTGGGGCAATAGATAAAGAAAAGGGGCCTTCTCAGAAAGGCCTTCCTCCTTTCCCCTCCTGGTGCGTGACTGAAATTTAACCCAAACTTTTATTGAGCACCTTCTGTTTGCCAGTATCCTTACCCTCAATGAGCTAACCACCTTTTCTCCAAACGAACCAGAGGCCAGCTTAAAGTAGGGACTCATGCATTCAACTCATTCTTTTTTTTTTTTTTTTTTTTTTTTTTCTTTTTCCATGTCCCGCAACGGATCGCAACCCTCAGTGTTGCCCCCGTACCGGACCGGGGACCGGCAACGGGATCGCAACCCTGTATGTGGGATCCGAACCCTCAGGTGGGAGCGCCACTGCGCTTCCCAAGCGGCGCACTTATCCAGTGCGCCACCGGGCCGGCCCATTCAACTCATTCTTATTGCAGAAGTCACACATGCCGATTACAGACATTGTGGAACATACGAGTCAGATCATCTCGGTGGAGAAAATAAAACCGCTCTTCATCCCATCCCCCAGAGATGACAGCTTTGGTATTTGGAGGGGTTGATTTCCCTCCTGGTCCTTCGTATCTAGCATGTTCGCTTCCAGCCTCGCACACAATGGACATTTAAGGACGACCTGATGTCTGATCATTCGTCTGTTTATTCATTATTCATTAATCCCCAAACTACTCATTGAATCCTCAGCAGGGAACAATTTGGTGGTGTTCTAAATTCTTTGGGGGTGGAAACAGATGTCCAGACACCTAAGCTCCTGCCAGTGTAACCCAGATGAAAGCCAGGGTTCCACATGGCTCAGGCTCTGCCCAAAGTGACTTGACCATCGAGCAGGGGGAAGTAATTTCAATGAATTTTCTGAATTAGACCTCAAACGGGCCTAATTCACAGCCTGAGCACGAGCTCCCGCCAGCCCCTTTTTCTTGCTCCAGTTCTCTCAATAGCACTTCTGGATTTTGCACATTCCCAAACCTCCTGAACAGTCTTGACACCAGCTGACATGTGGGCTTTTTCTGTCACTCTATGTTCTTTCCCTACTTCCTTGGATATTCACGGCATAATATACTCAGTCCTGCCCCTGCTCCAGTATAATGGATGATTTAGAGTCTAGTCTCAGGAGCGAGACCATCTGGGTCCAAACCCTGCCCTACTGCTCACCTGCTCTGTGGCCTTTGGGGAGTCACTTGTGTGCTACCCAAAGCAGGTATAATGGATGATTTAGAGTCTAGTCTCAGGAGCGAGACCATCTGGGTCCAAATCCTGCCCTACTGCTCACCTGCTCTGTGGCCTTTGGGGAGTCACTTGTGTGCTACCCAAAGCATGTCCACAGACTGGTGCTAGTCCGTGCTCTATTTGTTGACATGACAAGGTAAGTACAGAAACTGAGAATACACATTTAGAAACCTTCACAGCAACTCGACACTGCCTACATGCAATTGTGACTGCATGTGTTACAGAAGTGTCGTTCCTGAGAGACTGGATAGTTTTTTCTAAAAGCTCCTTCACCACAGAGAGTTTGAGAGGCACGGACTTAACCTACTCTGTGCCTCAGTTTACTCATTAGTAAAATGGGAATAATGATGGTCTCTAACGTTATCACATCCCTGGGAGGATTAGATGAGTGGATTTATGGGAGGCTGTGAGGGTAGTGGCTGGGCGTTGCAATCTCTCAATAAATGTCAGTGTCACTATTATTTTTACACCTTCTCCAGATTCTGCACTACAAACACCAAAATCTCCTCTGAAGGTAGGGGAGGGAACGTTGGGGAGGGAGTGGACCCCAGTCAACGCATCCTCCCCTACGGCCCAGTTTCTATGACTTTTAGTGAATCCCTGAGATTGGAATGCCTCTGTCACTGCATCCAGACTCATTCAAGGTTCCAAAGGAACGAATTTATTCATTCACCTAACAAACATCTGTAGCCCACTTACAGGGTGACAGGTGTGAGGGCCTAGAGGTTAAAAACTCTGGAGCAATACAGCCCTGGATTCAAAGCCTGGCCCCGTCACTTACTAGCTGAGTGACCTTGGGTGAGTTACCCTCTCTGAGCCACAGTGTTCCCAGGTAAGGGCCAGGAGGAGTCCTGCAGTCAGGACTCAGCCTAGGACTGGGACTCGGCAGCCAATCTGTGCACACCCTCAAAAAGCCTAACTACACAGGGTGTTCACTGCACCTGAGTCAACTGTGAAGGGTGTGGCCACCTCCCTGCTCCCACCCCCAGTGAATTCTTGTGGATTCAGGAGGAATGGGAGTTGCCTGGAGACACCAAACTTGCCGGGTGTTACTTCTAGAAAAATGAATGAATTTCAGGGCTTTGAATATTTGAGAATGGAGAAATGTAAAAATGTGGAGGTCTCTCATGATGGGTAGAAGTCTCACTACTGGATTTGTATTCCGTGGAACAGGGAAGCTTGTCTAAGGCCCCTCTCTAGATCATGCTGTTCTTTCAGAGGGAAGAGCACAAGCAGGCTGGCTAAGCCACGTGACGGCTCTTGAAGCTTCTCCTTTGAACAGCCTGCTGTGACTTCTCCCGATTCACTGGCTAGAGGAAGTCACGCGGCCAAGCATGATGTGTGTGCTGGGGGGTGCACTCCCCCACCCGCGGCCCTGCGTGTCACGTGGCAATGGGGCAGGCATGGATAATCTTCTCATGGGAGGATCGCAAATAATTGGGAACAATGACCGATCGGCTACTGTCCACCATCTCGGCTGCAAATATTCACGCCTCTGTCTTGTGCAGGAGTGGTGGGTTAAAGATGGCTGCAAACTCTTTGTTATTCCTCCCAGCAAGACATGGGGTCTTTCCCCTCCCCTTGAGTCTGGGCTGGCCCTGAGACTGCCTTTGAGCATCAGGATATAGCAGAAGTGATGCTGAGTGGCCTCCGAGGCTGAGCCTTCAGAGATTCGAGGCATCTCTCTCACCCTGCTTGCAGTGCCTCCTCTTGGAAGCCAGCTACCACGAAGAACCCGCCCTGCTGGGGAAGCCCAAGAGAGCCACGTGGAAGGAGAGGCCTGCGGAGGAGCAGCGAGGTGGCAGACACGTGAAGTGAGCCTTTGTGGACCTTCCAGCCCAGCCACCAGCTAAATGCAACCGAGCAAACGCCCCAGCCGATGCTTCCCTGGATAGGAGACCTGTGATTGGGGAACAGGGGCAGTTTTCTGGTTTCACAGTGTTACGGGCTGAATTCTGTCTTCCCCAGATTCATATGTTGATGGCCCAACTTCCAGTACCTCAAAATATAACTGTGTTTGGAGATCGGGTCTTTAAAGAGGTAATTAAATTAAAATGAGGCCGTTAGGGTGGGCCTTAATCCAATGTGGCTGGTGTCCTTAAAGAAGAGGAAAGTTGGGGGGCTGGCCAGTTATCTCACTTGGGAGAGCGTGGTGCTGGTAACACCAAGGTCATGCGTTCAGATCTCCATACCGGTCAGCCACCAGAAAAAAGAAGAAATTTGGACACAGAGACAGCAGACAAATATACACAGAAGAAAGACCCTGTGAGGACACAGAAGACTGCTGTCTGCAAGCCTCAGAAGAAACCAACCCTGCTGACACCTCGATCCTGGACTTCTGGACTCCAGAACTGGGAGGAAATTAGTCTCTGTGTTTAAGCCGCCCAGCCTGTGGTATTACACAGAAGAAAGACCCTGTGAGGACACAGAAGGCTGCTGTCTGCAAGCCTCAGAAGAAACCAACCCTGCTGACACCTCGATCCTGGATTTCTGGACTCCAGAACTGGGAGGAAATTAGTCTCTGTGTTTAAGCCGCCCAGCCTGTGGTATCTCGTTAGGGCAGCCTGGCAAGCTCATGCACACACCCAACCTGCGGTGGTGAAGCAGGGACAGGATGGCCCCACACACTCCACATGACAGCGCAGGACAAGGAGGCAAGCAGGCGGTTCTGCAGCAGTGCTGAGTCCTGCCGGCTGGACTCGGTGAGGGCCACCTACCCCAGGAGAAAGGGATGCTCCTCAGTTGGGCCCCCTCGTGCTGCCATGGAAGTGCTCCCTGGTCCCCTGTGCCCCAGGGCTCTTGGGCCGTCCTCTGGGAGACCATCAGCTCCTTGGCCACATCAGATGAGGACCTGGGAGAAGAGACCCTCCTGGGGGGCTGAGCAGCTTTCTCTGTCTACTTCCTGCCCACTGAGGCCCAGAGATGTTTTTATTTATTTATTTATTTATTTA
>NW_007726191.1:1086273-1111555 GCF_000696425.1 Galeopterus variegatus | reverse complement strand
TTTTTTTTTTTTTTTTTTTTTTTTTTTTTGACCGGTAAGGGGATCGTAACCCTCTGCACGGTGTTGTCCGCACCACGCTCTCCAAAGTGAGCCAATCGGCCATCCCTATATAGGGATCTGAATCCGTGGCCTTTGTGTCATCAGCACCACACTCTCCCGGGTGAGCCACGGGCCGGCCCTACAGCTTGGCTTTTAAAGCTTTAGCTGGGCCCTGGCCTGTGGTCACTTCTGCTTACTTTTCACTGGTCAGAGCAAGTCAGTGGCCATGCCTGCTGTCAGTGGGAGTGGAAGGATGCTCCCGGGACAGGGAGGAATAGCTTCTTAGGGCAGGGGAGCACGGGGAACAATGACACCAGCCCCCAAAGCAGTGAACACAGGCTCAGGTTTGCCATGCGTGGGGCTTTGTACTAGCAGCTTCGCACCCTTAGCTCACTGACTGCTCACCATAGCCCCATTCTATAGATGAGAAAACTGAGGCTTTGAGAGGGGAAGGGACTCATTCATTGCCTAGCATGGTAGACTAGATCTATGAACATACTCTGAAAGCCCTACTACACACGTGTCAGTGTACCGTATTCCTAGCCCCTCTTTTCTCAGAGGCCTGGGTGAGCAAACCCTCGGCTCAGGATGGGCCCAGGCGGAGCACATGGAAATGTGGGCCATGGTGACTGGGTGGGGGGAGTCTCGAGCTGGCGATGCAGCTGTGCACCACCAGGGTGCTGGAAGAGCCTGTTCAGGGGAGCCCACCCCCCATCTTTCCGCTCGGCTCTGCCTCCCCACCCTGCCCCGCTAATCTAGGCATTTTGCCAGAGTGGTGCAGGGCCGAGGGAGGGCAGGGAGTTTACGTAAATAAATCCAACTCCTCTTGGAGGACCAGGAGAGAAAGAGCTCGCTCCATTCCAGAAGCCTATGACTAGCCTTGCGAGGGAAGATAAAGCCACTTCCCACAACAAGGGGCGATAGATCCAGGACTCAAACCCAGCCCAGGAGGGCACGGTGAGGCCTCATGTGGACCCGCATTCAAGGAGACTGGGGTGTGGGGCCGGGTGGGGAAGCGGTTAGAGGCTGGGGGTCTCTTCCGCTCTTCCCAGGCCACCCGGGTCAACAGGCCTGTCGTCCAGTGATAGGGCAAACAGGTGTGACAGATTCTTGGAGAGAAGAGCCCGAGATAATGAGAGAGAGTGCCAGATGGGGCAGAGGCCTGTGTGCAAAGGATAGTGGGAGAAGGACACACACACCCCGCACCCCCACCACAGACTTTTTCTTGGGTTTTTTTTTTTTTTTTTTGTCTTTTTCCGTGTCCGGCAACGGATCGCAACGCTCAGTGTCGCCCCCGTACTGGACCGGGACCGGCAACAGGATCGCAACCCTCAGTGTTGCTCCCGCGCCTCGCTCAGCCAGTGAGCGGGAACCGGTCTGTATGTGGGATCCGAACCCTCGGAGGGAGCGCCGCCGCGCTTCCCAAGCAGCGCACTATAGCAGTGCACCACTGGCCGGCCCTTTTTCTTGGTTTTGACATCCAATTCAAACAAGGGCTTTTTTACTTCAGATTTCTGAAAATGTCGTTATTAAGAATAACAATAAAAATAAAAACATCGATAGCAAGCCTTCACTGAGACCCTGTGGAGTTTTGGGAAACTTGCTGAAGGCTTTGTTTGCGTGGACACCCTCACTGAGTCCTCACAACCACCCTGTAAGGAAGGCTATTTTACCCCCATTTTACAGATTGGGAAACTGAGGCTTCAAGGAGTTGGAGCTTGGAATCGATGGAGCTGTGACTGGACACACATCAGCCTGACTCCAAAGGCCACACTGTGAATGTTCCCTTCAATGCACAAACCATAAAATCAACAACAAAAGCCCTGAGGCGCCCTCTGTGGATGTGAGGTTTGGGGGTACCCTCGGGTTCAGAGAGCGTGAGGAAGGCTGGGAGCAGGGGCTTGCTGCTGACCTGTGCTCTGCCTTTGGATCACAGACCACACTCACCCTCCTCAGGGAAGGGAGGCCGGGAGGACTGGGTCCTGTTCCCTGAGGCCTCGATACCTCTGGGCCCCCAGATGGCCAGGTAGGGGCTTCCTTCCCCTGTGGGGATGAGGGCTGGTTTCCCTGAGGCCATTCCCCTCACTCAGCCCTGGATCTAGCAGGGCCCTAACCTGCCTTTCCCTATGAAAGGGGAGGGAGCCTCCCACAGCCGGCTGCCTGTCATGCAGGGCCCCTCCGAGGCCGTGGGAGGCCAGCCCGTTCTCTGCAGCCCTGAGGTGAGAGGGCAAAACTGGACACAACCTATATGCCCATCCGCTGGGGATTAGACAGCCACATGCAGATCCGCGTGCACAAGGGAATGCTATGCAGTCACAAAAAGAATGAGGTGGAATAAACTGCTAAACAGGAGGTACAGCACTGACTGACTTTTATACAAAGAACTTTCTATAAGTGTTTTTATTGACAGAAAAATTCCAACCTCACTTTCTCACTTCGAGTAAAAGTGGGAGGCTTTGTCACCAGGGTCAGGGGTTCTTTCCTCCTCTCCCGATGTCTTTCCTTCTGTCTACCCTGGCATGGGCACTGCCAGGGTATTTCAGTGTAACTCCCCTCGGTTAGGACAGGAGGCATTCTCCGATGGACTGTGTAGAGACCTGGCCTTGAGGAGCCTGAAATATAGAGTGGGACAGGTGGGCACGTAATCCTAACGATAAAAATAATCATCATGATGGCGGGGGTGGGGGGCACCGTGCTCTGTGATCTGCCAAGGGCTTCGCGCATACTAACTCATCCAACCCCAACAGTAATTCTGTGCATTTTCTCATTTTACCAATGAGGAAACTGAGTCTCAGAGAGGTCCCTGGGGGTCAGTGCCTCAACCACAGAGCCTCGTCAGGGACAGAATCTTCTAGCTGCCGAGCCCCAAGTCATACCCAAGAAGCAACAAGAGACAACAGGCAAGAAAAGTGGGTGCACAGCACAGCAGGTGCAGGACAGATCCCAGTGACAGCTGCCCTCTGTGCACCCAGTGCAATGCACACGTTGATTTGGTCCTCGTGGCATTCACCCCCTCAGGAAGTACTATGGTTTCCAGCAGAAGGTCAGAGAGGGGTTAGTGGCCAAGGTCACGGTGCTGGAAAGCATCATGAACCCTGGTGTTCGAACCCTGGTCTATCTGATTGCAGAGGGCCAGGGCCCATCGTCCCACGCTGTCCAGAGACCCTGGTCCTTGTGCCTTCACAGTGCTTGGCACTGAGCACATGCTCGATACACAGCCTCCCTCCTTGTCCTGGTTTTGCCATTGTGTGACCTTGGCCACAGCGTTCTTGGTTTCTGGGCCTCAGTTTCCCCATGTGCACAGGGCAGGGATTGTCTTGGGGGTGCCCTAGCTCTCCTTGAAGCCCCTACACTCTAAACTTCCACTGGGGAAGCCAAGAAAGGCTGGTGGGGTCCCCCAGGACTGGGACGAATTTGAGGGGCCAGGACTGCTTTCTGGGGTGAAAGCTTGGAGCCGGAGATGGCCCCCAGCACCCCCCAACCCAGAAGCCCCCGCCAAGCCTCCCTTCGGCCACCTAGAACCCCGTTTGACCAGACTCAGCCCCCACCCACAGAAAAGCGTGGACACCCCTGCCTCTGGCCTGGGGCAGCCCCCCACCGGGCTGGCCGGTGCCCCAAGTGCCTTGAAAACCCTCTCTCTGGCTCCCCGCCACCCCCAGACCCCGACCGGGAGGTGAGCAGGGGGAGCGCAGGAGAGCCGCGCCAGCAGCGCAGGCGGAGAGGGAGAGAAATGCAAATGGTTTTTATCCTCCTTTCTTTTAAATGCTGAAACCAGCCTTGACAGCCTCTGAAAATAAATGGCACCGACTCGCTGGGATTTCAAATTCCGTGATTAAGGGCTGAAGCAAATACTTTTTCCCTCCCTCCCCCTGCCGCCCTCCCTCCGTGGGCTGACGGAGCGGCTGGCGGGCCGGGGACAGCTTTGCGCGCCTGCCAGCAGCTCCGATGCGATACGCGGCCTCCCGCCCGGCAGCGCGGCTGCTCCCGGCTCCGGGCTGTTTATCAGGAGCGCTCACGCCGGCAGCGCAGAGCGGCTTTAAATCCCCTGCCTGCCTCGGCCGCCCCCTCCTCCCGCCGGCCCGCCGCGCTCAGGCGCACGCTCACACACACGTGTGCACACAGGAGCACACAGCACACATGCACACGTGCACGCGTGCACGCTGGCACATACGCGTGCAAATGCACGCACAGGCTCACCTAGTCCCGTGGGTATGTGCATGTTCTCCAACCAAAGGAGGAAGCTGAGGAAGGCTGCAAAGTGGGGGGATGAGAGGAAGAGGGGAAAGAAGAGACAGCAGGAATGAGGGGTGGGGAGCAGGAGGAGAGGGGCTCCTCTGGGTCCACAGTTTGCAGGGGCTGCCTTCCGGCAACCAAGTGGGGGATGGGGGTCAGCTTTGATGCAGCAACAAGCTCCTTCCCCTTACTGCTAACTGCTCCCTGCTCCCGGTGACTCGGAACTGCCTCAGTTTCCCTCCTTCCTGCTCAGATTTTGCTGGCACTGCAGCCCGGCACCCAGAGGTTCTGTGCCTGCCCCAGAAGCAGAGTCCTGGCTGCCGAGGGGACAGGACAGCCCTGACTTACAGTTTCTCAGGATTTGGATTCCCCGTCTGGAAAATGGGGAACTTGCACTGGACGGGTCTCACAGTGACCACCAGCACTGTGCACCTGTGGGGCAATGCCAGGCAGAGTGGCCCCACCAACTCCTTGACCTTCACCTGTGAGGAGGCCGCTGACCCTCCCCTTTCACAGGTCAGGAAGCTGAGGCTGAGCTGGAGTCACTCGGCTAGAAAGAGGGACAGTCAGGGTTCTGGCTCTGGTGGGTCTGATTCTGCGAGGCCCACCTCTGCTCTGAGTGACTCTCCCTGTCCCCACTGAAGGGCTCACCCTGCTCTCTAGAGGCTGCTGACAGATGGATGACAACAGGCATATCCAGGTGCCAGCTAGAGGTGGCTCTGTGCCCCAGCGGTGGTGCTCAGCTCACAGGGAGCTGAGAACTGGCATGAGGTCTTACGGTGCCTGCTGCCACTGGTGGTGTCCCACAAGCTGCCCAGCAGAGGGGAGAGGTGGGCATAGCCTTCCTTTGCCAGGCAACCTCTGCAGGGGCACCAGTGGGGCCCTTCCACTGGGGCAGCAGGGGAAGAGGAGCCACAGGGAATGTGGCTGGTGTCCAGGCCAGCTGTGCAGACGCAGGTGTCCCCCACCACTACCAATACCCTCCACACACACCCTGAAGCCTGTGCATCCCCAGGAGGAGCCTCCTCCAGGAGACAGAGAGGGTAGACTGAGTCCACAGAGAGTAACAGGGACAATGACGACGCTGGCCCTGCTCACAGAGCTCAGTTCCACACGGCATCCACGCCCCGTGGAGTCCTCACTGTAATCTTACCCATCTCACAGGTGAGGAAAAGCTGAGGCTCAGAAAGAAGTGACCCGCCCACGGTCTCCTACCTGGGAGGAGACAGGATTCAAATTCACACTTGAGGCATTTTGCCCCCAGAAGGGCAGAGATGCAGAAACCCCATTTGTTCTTTATGTGCAAAATTATTAGGCTGAACTGTATGAAAGTGCTGATATTCAACCATTTTGACCTATAAAAACGTCAATTTTGTGCTGTTCAACCCAAGAGGAGCTCTCGTTGTACATCGGCTCAGCTCTTGGTCAATAAGGCTTCAAAGCAAAGCAACGCCAAGTACAAACTGGGGCTTCACCATTGGAAGCTTCATGGGCTTTCTGGGGTGCCCCATAATGACCTGTGCTGCCACGGTGGAAACCTCCAGAGTCAGTGACCTCCATCCAGAGACAGGGACATTGAAACTTAGAGAGGGGAGAGGACATCCCAAAAAAGGGCACAGCAGGAGGAGGAGGAGTCTCATCCCTTACACCTCCTCACTAGGGACGCTGAGCCTCTGGGGATTGGGTTGCCAGATTTCACAAATAAAAACACAGGACACCCAGTTAATTTGCATTTCTAATTAACAATGAATAGCATTTTAGTTTAAGTATGTCCTATGCAAATACTTAGAGTAAAAACTTATTCACTGCGTATCTGAAATTCACAGGGTGAAATTAACGGGGCGTCCTGTATTTTATCTGGCCTCTCTATCTGGGGCCTTCTTTGGAGATTGGCTTTGAAAACTCGGTGTTTTTCCATCCAGAAACCCAGCAACAGGTGGGAAACAACACTGGTGTCGCTGAAATCAGGACCGGTCTGGAGAAATGACAAAGCCTGGGGCTGGGGGCTGAATGGGGCTCCCTGACTCCTACTTTAGGAACTGAGCACTGGAGACCACAGCAAATCATAAGATAATGGGATTCCATGCACAGACCTCAGGGTAGGATGAAATGAATTAGCCCGTGATGGGTAGCTCGGAGATGCTGGGGTGGATGGGACAGACTGCTGACTGTGAAGATTGCCGCCCTGAGAACATAGCTGAGACTTTCTGGAAAACTCTGTGTGCAGCCTCTCAAACACACATTCCAAACTCCTTCCCTCTGGCCTCCCTCTATCACAGAATCCAGAAGATCTAAATACTCAATTTCCCAACTTCCCTTGCAGCAAGGGGTGGGCATGCGGCCCAGCTCTAGCCAACAAGATGCAGGCAGAAGACCCTGAGGAAGATCCTGAAATAAAAGGCAAAGATTTCAAGGACAGTATACTTCAACTTGCCTCCCTTCTTCCTGCCTAGAATGTGGACGTGAGGGCTAGAGGTGGAGCAGCAGTCTTGTGACTATGAGGACAAAAGCCAGATACCAAGGTTGGCAGAGCAGGAAGCAGGGCCACCTGGATCCTCAGTAACTCTCTTGTCCCAAGGCTGCCACAGCCCCAGACCACCTCTCTCTTGACATTGCGCACACACAGAAGGAAACTTCTTACTTGCTGAAACCATGCTTGGTGGGCTTTTTTGTTGTTTGCAACCCAATGCAAGTCCTAGAAGATTCTTCAATCTTGGGGCCTGAGGGAAGAACTTGGACCCCACAGAGCACAGTTTAAACGTGGATGAAAATTTGTTGGTTTGTATAAAATGTTTACCAGGCACTGACTGCTACGGTGGCCCTGGGACAGACGTTTCCAAGTGCTCCATTAGGAACCAGTGCCTGGTACAACGTTTCCTAGGTCTACAGCACAAGAGACAGTGTGAAATCACCAAATGTTCTTTTGGGGGGGAAATGTTCCTTCTTTCTAAGATTATGTTCTTCATACTTTTTGGGTTTTAAGATGTAATTTGTTTTATAAAAACAAATGATACTTGATGATGGGATTTTTAATGTGTGTGTTTTGGGTTTTATTTTATTTTATTTTATTTTTGGTTTTTGTTAGCATCCTTCCTTAGCAAAATAAAAAATTGGCATCATTATCAGTCTCCCAGATTTTCTTTGGGAATTGTACTGGTCTCTGGGAGTATGCCCAAGAATCCCTCTATTCACTCACACACCCAGGCCCAGCTGGGAGAGGAGATGGCAGGGAGGAGAGGCGGCCTGTGCCAGGGCCCAGTGGCAGTGGGGGTGGATGGCCCCAGGGCAGACGCCCACAGTTCCAGGTACCTGCATTTTGGGACCCAAGGGCCTGGCACTGGGAGAACATTCCCAGCCTATCCTGTGCCTCCTGCTGCCCCTCCCCACCTACTGAGGCATCCTCAGAGGAGCGGGAACAGCTTGTTACAGTTCCCTGGAAGGTGCGGCCCCCAAGCACACTACATTCCAGAGACCAGGGAGGGCATGTTCCAGGCTCTGGCCAGTGGACCATGGGTGCACACCTGCTGCAGGACCCAGCGGTTTGGCAGGTCTCAACCAGGGACAGCCACCCTCAGCCTAACTGGACGTTCAGCCCAGCAGACTCAGGAATAGCCAGGGATAACAGGGACTCATGGGACAGTCCAGGCCACCCTAGGGGCCCTCCAAAAGGCCGAGGAGATCCTGATGCTCCAGCAATCAGCAAGAGAGGAGCCTGGAGAGAGTGATGGCAGAGGCAGCCCTTGGCAAACTGCTCA
This sequence comes from Galeopterus variegatus, assembly GCF_000696425.1. Classification (NCBI taxonomy): domain Eukaryota; kingdom Metazoa; phylum Chordata; class Mammalia; order Dermoptera; family Cynocephalidae; genus Galeopterus; species Galeopterus variegatus. Next base: position 1,103,528 of record NW_007726191.1, on the reverse strand, counting down.
ACCAGGGAGATAAAAGGCGAGCACCGCGCTACACTCACAGCATCTTAAACCTTGCAGATCCCAGCAATTCTGCCCTAATGAGAAGCGGGAGGAACTGCGGCAGGCAGGGAAGGGAGGTGCTTGGAGGCGCAGGGGGTGGAAGGGCAGAGGGCTCAGCCAAATCTCCGCACCCTGCCGCCCTGGGAACCATCCTGCTCCACGCAGACCCCCAGAGGGTGTTTCCAAGCAGGGAAGAGGAACCAGAATTCCGGGGCTGTATTTTGGGCTCACTCTAGTGATGCAGACTGGAAGGCACATGAGGATTAGATCCATGCATGGGAAATGCATGGACACAACTGTGGGTTGTGCCCACAGAACCCTGCATCATGCCAAAAAGGTCCTGTGGCTGTTATAGCAAGACACTGCCCCAACACTCCAGATGTTAAAACCACACAGCTAGGAAACAGCGGAGGGGTACCTGAGTCCTTTCCTTAGGGGTGAGGCCCAGCTTCATCAACTGCAAAGACGTCCAGGGCTGGATTTCACAGCCACCTCATTAAATGTGTCTGCTTTTTCCAGTCTCATCCTCATGCCCAGCCCCGGCTCGAGGCCCAGACTGCTTTTAACAAGGCAGTGAAGAGTGTTAGTTAATGGTCTGGCTGGTATCAGACAGTGCTGAATTCAAACACCGGCTGAGTGCAAATCTGTATGGCTGGGTGACCTTGACCAAGTAGTTTGCCCTCTCTGAGCCTCAGTTTCTTTTCTGTTACGGGGAAGATGATGTCCGCCTCTAACAACTGACATGAGGTTCCATGTTCATCCAGCCTGAAGAGTGAGCAGCCAGCAAACATCAATGCCGAGAAAAGGCTCTGGCTTTCCAGTTAGAGAAATGGCCTGATTCCTTCCAGAAGTTTCCAACGTTTCTAAGCCAACAGGGCTCCTGAGAGACGCCTCCGGATCTCTTAACGTTCAGGGAAGCATGGCCTCCACTTGCATTAGGGAGGATTTATTTTATTTTTAAAGGAGTCGAGGCCACTTTGCAATCAGACCCTTAGTGGCTGGAGCAGGGAAGAGCCTAGGAAAGGGCATTAATCAAGAGGCCTTGAGGACATGGACATGCAAATCAGGAGAAAGCTCAAGTGATTAGGGTGTGTTGGGGCCTGGAGTCCAGCCTTGATTCCTGTCTGAGAAAAGAGAGCTCCAGGCAAGGTTGCTCAGGCTCGGCTGGGGGCGGCAGCCAAGGGGCCAGCCACCATGGGGCCCGGAACAGTGGGCTGCAAGTGGAGGCAGGGAGACAGGAGCTGCCCGAAGGTGGCTGAAGCGCCCCTGATGGCCCCAGCTACAGAGCTTGGAGGGGCTGCACCGGCAGGACCCCTGCGTGGCCGGAACCATCTCCTCTTCCTAAAGATCAGAGAATGGCTGTTTGGGAGAGAAGGGCCCGCTGATGCTGCAGGGGGCTGCGCAGGGTGTGTGGGCAATCTGGCAGCATCTACAGGGTGACAGATGTGCCCCCACCCTGATGTGGGACCCAGGGGTTCCACATCTACAGACTTGACCTAAGGAAATAAGTCGGCATGTGCACAAGAATGCCATCTTGAGGATGTGCATATTAAAAAACAAAAAATACCTGGAATCAGTGTCTAACAAGGGGGATTGTCTGAGCTGCTTATGAGACATGTTTATAATGGACTCTCATATCCTCCTGAAAAATGATGACATAGATGTGGGAAGATGGTCACAACATATTGTTCAGTGAGGAGGAAAAAAGCAGGTTGCAAAACACTGGGTAGTGCAAGCCCATCTTTGGGGAAAAAAACCCAAAAAGATATATATCTAGAAAAGTCTGGAAGGACAGTCATGGAAACATGAACAGTAGTTATTTTGGAGGGGGTGGATTTCAAGTTATTGTTACTTTTCTCTTTTGTATTAATTTTTTTTCACAATGAGCATATGTTACATTTATAATCAATAAACCCATTTTTTCTTTTTACAAAAGCTGCTCTGTTGCTTGGCCTCACACCTCCCCTAATCTCTTTAATATGAAATAAAATATCCCAGTGGAACATGAGAGGGTCACCCACCTTCAGGGTCAGGTCAGCAAGCCACCTTTCTAGCACGGAGCAGCCCTCCACCACCCAAGGAACAGCCAGGCCAGGGACTGGGGTCACTGACAGACCCTCACCCCGCCCCATGCCTTCGTTAATAATGAAGAAAAAAATGGGGTACACAGTGATTTCCCTGTACAAGGTATTGGTATAGGTCCAAGTCCCTTTTCCTAAACTCCTGGCCCAGAGATATTTGGGGACTCAGATTTATTTCTTTCAGAGGAGAACTATGGTGCATATAGTATACAAGGGTACTCGAAAAGTTCATGGAAAGATTCACATTTTCTTTCAATTCTTTTTTTCCACAAACTCTTTGAAATACCCTTGTATTTAGGTAACACCCCAGTACGGCAGGCAGCCCCCCAATCAAACACATTAATATCTCTGCAGTGAAATGTACACATGTCCACATCAAGGGGAATAAATAAAACTATACATAGCTTCCTATCCATTGAAGTCAGGTTTTGCCTCCAAATGAATGTGCCACCATCTCAACAAGAAAACTTTGGGTTTTCAGATAGTTTATTAATTTTGGAATACCAGTTAAAGGATCAGGACTGTCAGGCTTGCTGGTGTGGCTGTCTTCCTGCATGGCCTCCCCAGCGGCAGGGCTGGCTTCACGGGCCAGTGACCTGCACAGTCACAAAGGTGCCACACTTGGCTGAACACTTTGTTGTTGCTATCTTGAAATTCTCAACAGTTTTTTTTAACAAGGGGTCCCCAATTTTCCTTTTGCACAGTGCCCCCACAAATCATGTAGCCAGTCCTGCCTGCGTCCAGAATGAGGCCTGGCATAAGGCAGTTGCTCGGTAAGTGCTGGATGAATGAATGAATGAATGAATGAAGTGTCAGCCCTGCCCCTCCCTGCTCTGCTCCTTCCTGATCTGCTGACATTATGGGCAGTGGAGAATCGACCTCCATCAGTGTCCTTAGTGACCCACCCATCTGGAGAGATCTTGTGGTCCCTGCAGATCCTCGAGGCACCCAGACCCAGATTCAGTATCTCGGCAGGGGGGCATGTGAGTTTCTAACTCACATGATTTGGACACACATGACATTGAGAACCAATCACATGGTTGTTTTGAGAGCCACCTTGCTCTCTACCACCTTTTCTAGCTGTGTGATCTTAGGCAGGTTGCCAAACATTTCTGAATGTCCCAAAATGGGCAAAAGGTCAACACTCAGCCTTAAGCCCTAGTAAGCCACTTGTATGGGAATAAGCTCCTTCCTGCCTATCATTGAGGAGCTCACTAGGAGCAGGCAGGCCCCGAGTCTCTCCTGTTCCCTGTGCAACCCCAGCACCCAGCCTGGAACCACGGATGCGGAAGGCTCAGGTACTTCCTCCTGCATGTTTGGATGGGAAAGGAGGGTGATTCCCTGACCTCACAGGGCTGCCTGAGGACAGGTGAAGGTGGGCAGAGGGCTTCATCAGCATAGGCTGGACACACAGTAGATGCCACATAAATGGAGCTGTTGTTATTGATCTCACACCTTCCTCCCAGGGCTATGGCCGCAGCTGCTGTACCCTCTCCAGGGGAGGGGGCAGCAGGTGAGCCCTGCCAGGGGCTGGAGGCCAGTGAGGCGGAGGAGGAGGTGGCAGGAGTGGGGCAAGGCAGGGGCCTGGCGGATGGAGTCCAGGCACGTCCTGATACCAATTAAGGCAGCTCTGGCGCACTGGGGGCCTCGGACGGCATTTATCAGCCTGCCAGGGAGGGGCTCTGCAAGCTGTCCTCCAGCTGACGGCTTAGACAGCGGACAATTAGGTTTCAGACGGACGCGCTCTCTCTCTCACACACACACACTTACTCACATGCACGCAGACACAGCCCTTTCTCCATCAGTCTGCAAGGCCCAGCAACAGAGCCCAGCTGGGTCCCTGCCCAGTCCCTAGTTCAGCACCTGTCACCCAGCAGAAACTCTACACACCAGCAGATGGGGGAGGACATGAGGGCCATCCTCAACCCTGTCTCTGGATGCCACTCTCTCAGACTCCCCATGAGGGCCATCCCCAACGACCATCTGTTCCCTGAAGACCAGCGTGCCTGGAACTCTCCCCCACCAGCTCCTGCCCTCACCTTTGACCTCTGCATAGGTGCCACTTCTTCCCAAAGGCTCCTGTCTCTCCAATCCCCTCCTCTGGACTGATCTCAGCCCAGAGGACCACTGAGTCAAGGTGGGCAGTTTACTTGTCTGCCTCTTTCACCCACCGTGGACTTCCAGGGGCTGTCTTGTTCACAAGTGCCTGTCACAGACTAGGTGCTCAGTACATTTTTTTTCTTTTTTCACAAATTGATGAGCCCAGAATGCTGGCTCTGTCCCTCATGGAGCCTCTGCCTTCCTCTGGCCAGGTCTCCCATCTTCCTGAAACTCCAAAGATCCAGGGGCCAGAGTGGACATGACCAGGCACTAGGCTGAATGACACAGATAGAAAGTGCTCTGGGGACACCTGTAACTGGGGACTCTGCACTCAAAAGGGGGCAGAGCCTTCTGGGATGAGCTGGGCTTCAAAGGCGAGACAGGCTGGGGAGAAAAGGCAGAGTCTTACACTTATGAACAATTGCATGCCGGTCACCATGCTGGGCACTTCACACAGGATCATTTGTCCGATCCTCATTACAACCTTTGGAATAAATAGCTTTATCCCCATTTTTTCAGAAGAAGCGTGGCTGTAGAGATGGGGAGCTGCTTTCCCAGGATTCCTCAGCTACACATGAAGATCCCAGGTGTGGCTGCTTCCAGGGACCATGTCCTTGCTACATCTACTGCGCCACCATCTACCGTGACAGCATCCATCACACCAACATCTGGGTAGAGGGAACCCACGTGAGCAAAGGCATGGGGACTGGACGGAACCAGCTGAGTGGGAGGCAGAACATACCTAAGAGGGTTGTGAGAATTAAACTTCCTCCCCTGCCAAGTCAGCAGTGAAAGCCTGGGGGGAAGTGGGCCAGTCACATAGCCCCTCTGTGCCTCAGTTTCCTTATCTGTAAAACTGGGACATAATGGTACTTATTTCATAATGAGAATAAATACCTTTAAAGCATTTAGAACAGTGCCTGGCACAGAGAACACACTATATAAACAGTTTTAAATAATAAACAGGGAATGTGGTGGGTCCAAGGTAGGTGGTGGCACGGTAGAAAGGTCAAGGAGAGCGAGCTGTCCGTGGACTCAGAGGCTGGGCAGGCCCTGGGCTGGTAGCAGGCATGGGATGCATGTGCTGGAGGCAGGGCTGGGGGTCGTGGTTTCCCTTCCCCTGGCCGGTGGCTGAGGCAGGTCCTTGGAGAACGCCGGTGGCCCCCCAGGCCTGAGGATGTCAGGCAGCCCGCTCTCCCCCTTGTCACTGGAGGCTGGACCTGCAGGGAGCCTGCTGGGCCCCACCCGCTCCCGGACCCAGGAAGGAAGAGGAAATAAGCATCCTTCTCCCTTCACTCAGTTGGCCCAGTGTGCCGCAGCCTCCTGGGTCAGAGCCCAGGGACCTGAGGGGACGTGAGGAAGGTCCCCTGAGGATGAAAGCAGATTGTCAGGGTGAGGGGGCGGGTGCCCCACTGGGACCCACCACGATCACAGTCTATGCAATCATGAAGGCACCCCAAGGAAGAGGGGTGGCAGGAGCTCTTAAATGGGTGCCATCAGGCTGTGTGCTTTTCAGTTCTGACTCCATCAGTCACTCATTCATTCAACAAACATGTAATGGGCACCCACCTACCATGTGCCAGGTCTGCCCTGGGTTCTGGCTGTAACAATGAGCACAGACACACTGCCTGCCCTTGGGGGACTTCTAGCACAGGGAGGGAGGCAAACAACGAAGACAGCGACACAGTGACCTGGGTCACTATCAGGGCCATGGGGACCTTGAAGGAGAAAGGTGGGGACTACACCAGAGTAGAACAGGTGGGGTCAGTCTCCTCCGAAGCCCTGGAGGATGCGAGGAGGAGGCAAAACATGGCACCTCTTTGAGCCTCAGTTTCTACAGCACAGGGAGGGAGGCAAACAACGAAGACAGTGACACAGTGACCTGGGGACCTTGAAGGAGAAAGGTGGGGACTACACCAGAGTAGAACAGGTGGGGTCGAAGCCCTGGAGGATGCGAGGAGGAGGCAAAACATGGCACCTCTTTGAGCCTCAGTTTCTACACGTGTAAATTGGGGTAACTGGCCACAGCTGGTGCAGCACACACGCTTGGGGCACTTTGGTGATTCTATGCAATTAAAGAAAAGGAACATGGTCCTTTAAGAAACTGTCCCCAGGTACTGATTCTCTGTCGGGACCTCCCATGGGTAAGGGCATTGTTGAGGCCAGGAGGCCTAGTCATGGCCGGGGGATCAGTGATCTGTACCATGATCCCAACAGGCCCAGGTCAAAGGTAGAATTCAGGGCTGTTGGACCCCAGAGAGGCCTGTGGCCCAGTCCCCTGGCCCAAAGCCCTCTCGCCCTGCAGCCCCCTGCCTTCACTCACAGCCCCCTCCCTCTGGCCATCTCACCCCCTGAAGGGAGGGATCAGGCCAGAATTCTGCGGTGCCCAAAAATTCCCTCAGACTGGGGTGTCATTTACACATCATCACCTCCACCCAACACACAAACCGCCAACCCCAAATACGGAGCCTCCACAAAGCCCTTTATTAAGAAATTGGCCAATTTCCTGCTAATGAAAATAAATACTATGCCACATTAAAGGCCAATTAATTTTCAGAGCTGCCAGGGAAACATCGCCTGGAAAATGTACACCCCCCGCCCCCACCTCAGGAAAGGGCAGCCACGCAGCACCTGGCAGCGGGGAGGAGCCGGGATCACGAGCTGCCAGCTGGGGTGGAGGAAGGGATGACCAGCCGAGGACAGGGCTGTGGCTTCCCGGTCCTGCAGGGACTCTGCTCACTTGGCCCAGGAGCTCCAGGACCCCATCCCTCCTCAGGAAACCCAGGCTTACCCCACAACCAAAGGCAAGCTCTCTCTATAACAGTATCCTTAGTTTGTGAGAAAGATGGGCTTCTGGAAGGCTTGCGATTACCAGGCTCTGCACTTCTAAGTTATCTCACTGAGCCCCACAGCAGACCTTGGAGGGAGGTGCCATTGCCCCCATTTTGCAGATGGGCAAGCTGAGGCCCAGAGCCTAGAGCCCCTCTCCTGAGTCACACCTTCTAGGGGCAGAACAGGGTGCCACCTGGTCCTGTCTGACTACACCCAGATAATCCTGCAGCAGTTACTTTTACAACATCAGGGATCTTTCCATAACATAAAAAAGGGCAGGGAAATTGCCTGTCTGCATAAAACCAAATGTCATCAGTGGGATTTGTTCAAGATGCGAACTTGAACTGCTCCCTAATCATAATGAAAGCTCCTGCTTATTGAGAGTTAGGTACGTGCCAGGAGGCCTGCCAGGCCCTGTAGAGTTGCTATCTCCCTGAATCCTCACTAGCACCGTGAGGCTCAGAGAGGTTAGGTAACATGCCCAAGGTCACACAGTCTGCCACATCTTAGTCATGACAATCTCCTGTATTTGAGGTCCAAGTCTTTTCATTTCCTCAAGGTCAAAGCCAAGGTCTTTGGGTCTTGTTTTCTTCTGGCAGGACAGCAAACCATAGAATGCTGAGTTCTCCATGTGACCTTGGACAAGCCCTCTTTGCCTCTTTGGGAGGCTGGACTCACTGGGAGGGCTGGACTCACTCCTCCCCGCACTCTGTTCAACTTGAGTGTCACGCAAGGGCCCTAGGTGTGGGGCAAGTGGGGTCAGAGGGCAGGGGACCAGGAGCAGAGCATCCAGCCAAACAAGAGCAATGGCCTTCCCTCTGCCAGGACAGGGAGGCCTGGCTGCCTCGCCATGACAGGAAGTGGCCAGACAGGAAGACAGTGAGGAAAGTGGGGATCAGGGCCCAGCCAAGGCCTGCCACAGAGCACCCAGCCCCCGACTGACCCTGCACTGCACACAGTTCCCCATGTCCCTGACTCTCCATTTGTCATCCAATCCCAGGAGGTCAATCACTCTGCCTAGGCCAGGAGTAGGAGGCAGGGGAGGGGATAAGGGAGGTAGAGGAATGTAGGGGGGTGAGCGGGTTGGCAGGTTGTTAGGGGGCCCCTCTGATCCTCCATGGCACCCCCATGCCTCTCCCTCATGCTGAGCTCTAACATGTAGGACTGAGCATTTCAAAGAAGCTTCTGCCTTCGGAATCACCAGGGAAGTGCAGAGGCGTCCTGTTTCTCCTTGAAGGTAAGGAAGGAGAACAGGAGCAGGAGCAGGGAGAGCGATCTGCCGACCTTGTCCTCGTGCTGAGCAGCTCACTGTTTGGGTACTGACTGCCCCATCGTTCCACCTCCTCTAAGGAGCACCTACTGCGTGACAGACACGGCGCTGGGCACGAGGGACAAGAAAATGGACAAGCCACGGTACACATGACTGAGAAGTCACAGGAAAGCAGGAGAATCAGATGGAGACAAACACGGACACCACACGGGGACAGCTGCCCCTTAGCTGTGTATGCACAGAACGCTGGATGCACAGAGGACGCCGAATGACTCTCCAGGGATGGCTCCCAGAGTGCTTGACAACTGGGGCCGGGGACAGCTGCCCCTTAGCTGTGTATGCACAGAACGCTGGCTGCACAGAGGACGCCGAATGACTCTCCAGGGATGGCTCCCAGAGTGCTTGACAACTGGGGCCTGAAGGCAGCGTGGAAGGAAAGGGCGTTCCTGGCAGGGGCACAGCACGAGCAGAGTCCCAGTGGCATGAAAGAACGGGGTGCGCGGAGGGAACAGAGGTTCGGTGTGGTTGGGGTGGAGCCAGTGGGTGGGGCCGGATCTGCTGAGACAGGAGAGGCAGACTGGGGTGCACACGTGGCCTTCAGTGTCACGCTCTGCCAGGTCACAGAATCGGAAACAGCAATAACAGCCATAGCCTGTTATTTAACGGTTACAGTGGGCCAGCACCGTGCTGAGCCCAGCTCAGGCATTAGGTCATTGAATCCTCCAACAATCCTATGAGGCCCAGACATGTTAGGCAGGTTGCCAGTGGTCACACAGCAGACAGTGGCCAGGCTGGAACTTGCTCCCAATTCTCACCCACCAGCACGTGCTCTCTTTCTTAGGAGTGTGGACTTCCCCTTCAGGGCAACTGGGAGCCACGAAGTTTTGAGCGGGTGGGTAGCACGGTCTCAGAGCCCTGAATCCCTACATCAGGCTCGTGGAGCTGAATCCTCCAACAATCCTATGAGGCCCAGAGATGTTAGGCAGGTTGCCAGTGGTCACACAGCAGACAGTGGCCAGGCTGGAACTTGAACCCAGGCTCCCAATTCTCACCCACCAGCACGTGCTCTCTTTCTTAGGAGTGTGGACTTCCCCTTCAGGGCAACTGGGAGCCACGAAGGAGTTTTGAGCGGGTGGGTAGCACGGTCTCAGAGCCCTGAATCCCTACATCAGGCTCGTGGAGAACCCACTGCATCTGCCTGGGAGACGTGACAGGTCTGTTTTCAGGGTCCACAGGTCGCCCCAGGCCTCCCAGGGGGCTACCCTTGTCCTCCTCCTGCTCTTGCCTGAACACTGGGGTTTGGCCTGAGTCACCTGCCCCTGCCCATCGTTCCTGGGTTCCAGCCCTGGTGGCTGGGGGCATCGCTGCCAGGGCCTCCGCAGAACCCAGACTCCCAACCGTCAGGGGTCTCAGCCCCTCTGACCCTCCCTGGGGCCCCAAGTTGCCCACTCTGCTCTCTTCCCTTTGCTCTTCCTTGCTCAGGGATAGCATGGGGGTGGGGGTGCACCTGGGGAGTAGCCCCTGAAGGAGCCAGACGCCCCTCAGAAAGAACCCACAGAAGTGACCTCCCCACGGGGTGCTGCAGCAGCCCTGTGCCCCTTCCCCATCCCGCCCCCCTCCCTCTGCTGCCCAGCCTCCCACTGCCCAGCCTGCCTGGAGTTCTAGAATCGCAGAATGAGGGCCACCACAGCACACCCACTTTGCAATGATCTGAATATGTACCCCAAAATTTATACGTCAAAACATCATCTGCAATGTGGTGGGATTAAGAGGAGGGGCCTTTGGGAGGTGATCGGGTCATGAGGGTGGAGCCCTCGTGAATGGGATCGGTGCTCTTATAAAAGAGGCCTGGGGGAGCTTGTTCGCCCCTTAACACCACATGAGGACATGGCTAGGAGGTGCCATCTATGAGGAAAGGGCCCTCACCCAACACCAAATCTACAGGTGCCTTGACCTTGGACTTCCCTGTCTCCAGGTGTGAGCAATATATGTGTTTTTATAAATTATCCAGTCTAAGGTATTTTGTTAGAGAAGTCCTAACAGACTAAAACACCCTTCTTGTACAGGTCAAGAGAGGGTGGCCCAGAGGGGGTGTGGCCTGCCCAGTGGCACCCAGTGAGCTTGGCTGAGGCAGGTTTGCAGAGCCAAGTCTCAGAGCCCCCAAGATGCCCTCTCCTCCCCTGGGGCCCTGTGAGCCCCTTGGAGGGAGGAACCTGGGCACCTAATGCAAGGCTTGGCTCCAGATGTGTGCTCAATGAACACTGGACGGATGGATGTTGGATGGAAGAAAGCAAGCAAGCATAGATGGAGTGAGTGATGGGTGACTGTCCCCTGCACCCTGAGGCATCTGGTGACTCAGCCACGGAGGGCAGGAGGATTGAGTCTGAGATGTGCGCAGGCAGCCCCGCCTCCCCCTCCCCACCCTGTGTTTTCATTAGGACGCATCTGCTGCACCTGGGCCCTTGGCCCCTGCCCTGGGAAGCTACAGTCGCCTCTGCTGGCTTTATTAAGGACCTATTAACCCAGTGTCTTTCAGACCTTGGCTGGAGAAACAGCTCGGGGCAGGGCTAACGATGCTGTCACTGCAGACCTTGGTAGAGAGCCTCAGAGGGGCTCCAGGAGGGAGGGCCAGGAACCTAGGTTTGCAGCGAGGTCTTTAGAGCTGCACCAGCCTGCCAGGTTTAATCCCAGTTCCTCTGTTAATTGGCTGTGTGGCCTTCGGCAACTTACTTCCCTTCTCTGAGTCCCAGCTTCCTTCCTCACCTGCAAGAGAGAGTAACAGTGTGCTTGTTTGAGGATTCTGTGAGGTAATGCATTACAGCACTAGCATGGGGTAAGCTCCTGTTATAACCAGTAACATATCCGAGGACCCCCTAGGAGCTAGACCCAGGGCGGAGCTTCGTGGGACAGGGAGGTGCTGTGACCATCCCTATTTCATGGATAAGGAAAATGAGGATAACAAGGAGATCAAGTGATTGGCCAAAGCCACACAGCCAGGCAGTGACAGGGCCAGGATTCAAACGTAGGCAGTGGACACCAGGATTGGGCCATTTCCTGCCTGGTTACCACAGGAACAAAGCCTGGGATGGGTAGGCGGGGCTGGAGGGGTGCTTCTCCCACCAGCTCCTCTGAGGTGACTGCACAGCAGAGGGGAGGGGAAGCTGGGACAATAATGCTGATTTATGGCACCATCTGGATGCCACGCGTCCACCCGGGTGTATTAGGGACCCCAATCCTTTGGTGTAAATGGCAGGGAGGGATAAGGGGGATGGGAGAACTGTTGTGAGCTGTAGAGTTGACTGCAGGGATGGTGTGGGGCCCACCTGCTTCTCCTCAAGCCCCCCATGTACCCCTGAGAGCATCTCCCAGTGAGAGAGCTGGGTCTCCACCACTCTCAGAAGAGTCCAGAATGGTTGGACCCAAGGGTTTGAATAGAAAGGGAGAGCTGTGATCTGAGCCACCAAAAAGGGCAGAGGATTAGCAGGAAGGGTGGGGGAATATTTATGCAAAAAAACAGCACAATGCTTGCTCTCAGGGGTGCATGAGGGACCTCCATGCCACCTTCTAGCATGTGATCCCAGCAAGTAACTTCACCTCCCTGAAGCTCTGTCCCCTCATCTGTAAAATTGGGATCATACAGTATTTACTTCTCTGGGTTGTTTTGAGAGTCAAAGTAGATAAGGAAATGTACAGACCTTGTACACTGGCGTAGTGCCTGCACCACATGAATTCACAACCAGCAGTTGCTGTGATTATTATTCCCATTTGCCAGATGGGAAGACTGAGGCCCAAAGAAGGTAGTGATTGCCTCAGATTACACAGTGGGTTGGTGGCACAGCCCATGACAAGATGCTTCTCCTGAACCCAGTCCAGTGCTCTTTTCCCCTAGCCTGTACCAAAAATTAACCTGCCTTGGGACACAGCCAGCCACTGAGTCTCAGGGGTTTTTTGTTTGTTTGTTTGTTTGTTTCCTTTTTTGTCTTTTTTCGTGACCGGTAACTGGATCACAACCCTCGGTGTCGCGCCCGCACCGCGCTCAACCAGTGAGCGGGAACCAGTCTGTATATGGGATCCGAACCCTCGGCGGGAGCGCCGCCACACTCCCAAGCGCCGCCCTCTACCAAGTGCGCCACCGGGCCGGCCCTGAGTCTCAGTTTCTAAAGGCAGCAATCTCGGGCCACACCAGGGACAGCAGTAAACTCCCTCCAGCTCCAGTAACAGCTGTCATGTTCTCCAAGCACCTACTATGCATCAGGCATCATGTTAAAGAGTGTTTATGCATCACCTCAAGCAGCCATCACATCCTGTGAGGTGGCATCACCTCATCCCTGTGCCCCGACGCATAAGCTTCCAGTGGCAGAGCTGGGATGCACCGCCAGGACTGTGAAGTTCTGAAGCCCGTTCCCAGCACACAACACTGCCTTCAGGACCGCGGTGGGGGCTTCTCTTGATTGTAGCAACTGCCCCAGCTCCCTTCCCAAGTCTTCATTTCCTCAATCAAGAAGGAGAGAGATAAATATGACACCGGCAGACCTGAAGTCTGGACACCAGACAAGCTGTCCCTCCAGGGCAGGGCGCCTCTCCCACACCTCTAAAGAGACAGGGAGGAGGGAAGAAACATCACCCAGAGCCCCTCCTTCCTGTGCATGTTCTGCACGCCCAGAATCCTTCAGCCTGCACAGGCCACAGTGGGGACAGGGCCCGGGGGAGCTCTGAAGCAGCCGGCCCCCCTTCCTCGCACACACACTCTCTACATCCCCATCTGGTCCGCCTGGACGCTGAAAGTTTAAGTCCCCCCTGTACATAAAACAGAAGCCTCCCCTTTCCATTGCAGAAAGCCCCAGAGCCCTGGGCTGCTCTGCTGGCCCTTTCTCTTGGCCAGTGCGGCTAGGGCAGGGGCCGGGGAAATGACAGCTGTCCTGCCCAGAGGAGCGAGGTCCCCAGTCCTCGGTCTGAGCCCTCCCTGGGGCCACACCCTGGGGAGCAGCCGGTGGAGCCTGCCGCCTGCTGACTCCCGCCTGCGGCCTGCTGGGAACCCAGGAACAGTGCCAGATGGGGCGGCTCTGGCTCCTGGTCTGGGCCGGCAGCCCAGGCCCCGTGACCTGCCCCCCTGGGACCTCCTGGCCTGGCCATCCGAGGTGACCCTTCCCCCTTCCCCGCAGAAGCCCAGACCTCTGACCCTTATTAAAGACAAACCAAACAAAATCTGGAGAATTCTCCACAAACAGCCTCCGAGATGATCATGTGTCCCCCAGTCCCCGACCCCCAACACCCCTCTTCCCTAGCTTCAGACGTGCAAAGCTGCAGCCAGCTTCCACATAAACAAGTCGTGGGAGGGCGGATTGTGTTTATGAAACATCCAGGTTTCCCTCAACTTTGGGGGGGTGGACTGTGTCATAGTTTTCTGGTGGACAAGGGAGCCTGACACGCTTGACACGACTTCTCTTCTCCCTCCGCACTCTTTCCTGGGTAAATGCGGGGTAGGGGACATGCGGAGAAAGGTACCAGGAAACACAGGAGGGGCCAGCCGTTGGCATCACCTGCGAGAACCCTTCCCCAGGCCCGTGGGGAGGTCAGGCTCAGGGAGGGCAGCCCCGGGGCCTGGGAAGAGCGCCCCAGGCCGGTCGTCCGAATCCCCGCCGCGTCCCCAGGCTCGCCGGTGTCCCTGCCCCCTCCTCTCCCCGCCTTTAGCGCCTGGAAACCAACCAGCCCGCCAGGAACAAAGGCGGGGCCGCGTTCCAAAGGCAAACGATAAACACTGTTGCTTTTCGGTTTTCTCCCCACCCAAGCAGGTGGCCGGGCCAGGTCTGGGGGTCCGGATGGTCCCTGGGCGGCGGCAGAGCGCCCCCACGACGCCCGCGCGGGACAGTCCCCGCTGCGCATGCGCGGGCCGGGGCGCGGGAGGCGGTGCCCACGGAGGGGGGGGGGTTGATGGGGGACGCTTATTAAAAAACATTGTAACCGTTTCCGTTTTTATTACGTTGACAAGGGAGCGTTATTTACTGTTATTGTTCGGCGAGCGGGCCGTGCCGGAGCGCGGGCGGCCTCCCGGGAGCTCACCTTAGAGCTGTCCCGGGAAGTCGCGGGTTCGGGGAGGGGGCGCCCCGACAGCCCGCGCCCCCGGGGGTCCTGCTCCTCGCTTCTTCCCCGGGCCGGCTGGGCCGGTCCCCTCGGCGGGGCGAGCTTGCGCGGGGAGGCACCGCAAAGGCGGAGGGGGCGCCCCGGCAGCCCGCGCCCCCGGGGGTCCTGCTCCTCGCTTCTTCCCTGGGCCGGCCGGGCCGGTCCCCTCGGCGGGGCGAGCTTGCGCGGGGAGGCACCGCAAAGGCCCGATGACTCTGTGGAAGGAGAAAGGCAAGAAAAAATAAAAAAGGAGCAGATGACTTCATTCCCGGGAAGGCTCCGTCCTACGTGGACCGATTTCCTGGGGACTGTGATGGAACAGCCCCGCTGCCGTTCGAAGCACTTAGAACTAAACCAGATAAAGACCAGAAAATGCTCTGCCCTGCCTGAACCGTGCCAGGGTGGGCTGGCGGGGCGTGTGACCCCAGGCGCGGGGAGGTGGGTCGCATGCCCCCACCCGCGCCGGGTCGTGGCTTCCAACATCCTAGCGTCCTGCCATCGACTGTCCCAAACCTCCCCACTTAGGCTCCTGTACCTTGAGAGGGAGAGCTGTTGGCCCAAGGTCACACAGCTAGGTTTTGTTTGCTAAGGCTCTTGCCAGGACAAAGCCGGTGGAGGCTGGTGTGAGCCAGCGGTTGGACGAGGGCCTTGGAAGCGGGTGCGGCTCAGCTGGGGGCCGGCGAAGGGAGATTAACTCTTCCTGGCCAGGCTCCTGCTCACCCCTCTGGATCCCTGCGCTGGGGGGGTTGCAGGGAGGTGCCCACTGGGATCAGATGGGCCTGAAGGATGTCCTCATCCCCCAGACCCTACTGGGATTTGATCTCATGCTGCTGCTAATTAAAGTTTGCAATTCTGTCCTAACCCAACTCTTCTCTCTTGAACATGATTAGCTCCAATGTAAACAGTTCCTGCTCTGGACAGGGAAGCCAGAGGAAAAAGGCCTCTGGAGTTCACACTATCAAATAGATTTTTTAAAAAATATTTACACTTACAAACAACTCCTAATGAACAACCCAGGTTTTGGAAACAACTTTCAGAGACCCTCTCATGCTGTTTTATGTGTTTTTCTCCCTTCCAACGACCTGAGGCTTAGGATTTGGTCACTGGGGTCTCTCCCCACCTCTTGGCCTTAGATGATTCTCCTTAGATGACCAACGAGGAGGGCTTTTCCAGCCCCCAGACCCCCTCTCCAGACATTCTGGAGTCTAGCACCCCAGGCCAATTCCTGGAGAAGGCCTCTGGATGTGGGGCGTCACAACAAGATAGTTATTTTCAGCTCTGTTCCTAGCATCAACCAGCTCTCAGTTGCAGAGCCCTCTCTGAATGCATAAACCAAAAGTCTCGGGTTCCAAGAAGAGAAGGTGACCCCGTCCACTTCTCCCCTCCCACAGTCCTGCATAGAGTGAAAGACAAAGAGCTCCCCAGCCCTGTGATATGGCAAGCAGAGATAAAGGTGGGCGAGCCAACCAGCCCCTCCACTCTGGCTGTCACCAGCACTCACCCAATAGGCTGACCTTCCAAGCAAAACTCATCTCTAGCAACCGGTAGCAGGTTCAGAGGGTTTAGATTATATGGGGGTCATGCCCCTGGGCAGTTTGACTATGACTGAGAGATGGCAGTTGACATCCAGCGTCACAGAACTCCAGAGATAGGAAGACCATGGAGATTGTCCAGACCAACCACCCCCCACCTTCCTATTTTACAGAAAGGCAAACGGAGGCCCAGAGAGGAGAGACCTGTCTGAGATGTACCACTGGTTCGTGGCAGAACCTAGACAGGACCCAGGAACCTTGCTTCCCATTCACACTCTTCCTTCTATCGAATTATCTGTGTGATCACAAGTTTGGGGGCTGGGGGCGAGATAACCATGGTTAGTAGGAGTACGGAAGCCAGACTACCTGGGTTCAAATCCCTACTTCTAAGTGAAACCTTGGACAAGCAAATTCTTCTCTCCAAGCCTTGGTTCCTTTATGTGTTAACTGGGGATAATAATAGTGCCTATCTTAAAGAATAAAGGACATGATGCAGGTAGGGCACCTGGATTAACTAATGCCTGGCAGAAACTAGTACTTAACTGATGTTGGCAGCAATGATGTGGTGGGGATGCTGGTTGTTGTAGTGGGTTGAATGGTGGCCCCCCAAAAGATAGGTCCACGTCCTACTCTCTAAAACCTGTGAATGTGACCTTATTTGGAAAAAGGGTCTCTGTAGATGTGATTACATTAAGGATCTGGAGACGAAATCATCCTGGATTACCCGGATGGGGCCTAAGTGCCATCACAAGTGTCCTTGTAAGAGATAGAATAGGAGAAGGCCATAGCATAGGCCTCAGTGTGGACTGAGATGGAGATTCAAGTGATGCAGCCACAAGCCAAGGAATACCTGGAACTACCAGAAACCGGAAGAGGCAGGAAGGATCCTTCCCAGAGCCTTGGAAGGGAGCACAGCCCTGCTGACACCTTGATTTCAGATTTCTGGCCTCTTGATTTCAGAACTGCGAGAGAATAATCTGTGTAGTTGTAAGCCACCAAATTTGTGGCAATTTGTTACATAGTCATAGGAAACTAATGCAGTTGGTGATGTTGGGGATGATAATGGGGTGATGGTGCTGATGGTAATGATGATGGTGATGGTTGTGATGATGATGATGGTGATGATGATGGTGATGATGGTGATGGTGATGGTGGTGGTGATGATGATGGTGATGATGGTGATGATGATGGTGATGGTGCTGATGGTGGTGGTGATGGTGATGGTGATGGTGGTGATGGTGATGGTGATGATGGTGATGGTGATGGTGGTGGTGATGATGA
>NW_007726191.1:1065814-1085355 GCF_000696425.1 Galeopterus variegatus | reverse complement strand
CCCTTCCCCCTCCCCCCCGGTGCCCACGGAGGGAGGGAGATTGATGGGGGACGCTTATTAAAAAACATTGTAACCGTTTCCGTTTTTATTACGTTGACAAGGGAGCGTTATTTACTGTTATTGTTCGGCGAGCGGGCCGTGCCGGAGCGCGGGCGGCCTCCCGGGAGCTCACCTTAGAGCTGTCCCGGGAAGTCGCGGGTTCGGGGAGGGGGCGCCCCGACAGCCCGCGCCCCCGGGGGTCCTGCTCCTCGCTTCTTCCCCGGGCCGGCTGGGCCGGTCCCCTCGGCGGGGCGAGCTTGCGCGGGGAGGCACCGCAAAGGCCCGGTGACTCTGTGGAAGGAGAAAGGCAAGAAAAAATAAAAAAGGAGCAGATGACTTCATTCCCGGGAAGGCTCCGTCCTACGTGGACCGATTTCCTGGGGACTGTGATGGAACAGCCCCGCTGCCGTTCGAAGCACTTAGAACTAAACCAGATAAAGACCAGAAAATGCTCTGCCCTGCCTGAACCGTGCCAGGGTGGGCTGGCGGGGCGTGTGACCCCAGGCGCGGGGAGGTGGGTCGCATGCCCCCACCCGCGCCGGGTCGTGGCTTCCAACATCCTAGCGTCCTGCCATCGACTGTCCCAAACCTCCCCACTTAGGCTCCTGTACCTTGAGAGGGAGAGCTGTTGGCCCAAGGTCACACAGCTAGGTTTTGTTTGCTAAGGCTCTTGCCAGGACAAAGCCGGTGGAGGCTGGTGTGAGCCAGCGGTTGGACGAGGGCCTTGGAAGCGGGTGCGGCTCAGCTGGGGGCCGGCGAAGGGAGATTAACTCTTCCTGGCCAGGCTCCTGCTCACCCCTCTGGATCCCTGCGCTGGGGGGGTTGCAGGGAGGTGCCCACTGGGATCAGATGGGCCTGAAGGATGTCCTCATCCCCCAGACCCTACTGGGATTTGATCTCATGCTGCTGCTAATTAAAGTTTGCAATTCTGTCCTAACCCAACTCTTCTCTCTTGAACATGATTAGCTCCAATGTAAACAGTTCCTGCTCTGGACAGGGAAGCCAGAGGAAAAAGGCCTCTGGAGTTCACACTATCAAATAGATTTTTTAAAAAATATTTACACTTACAAACAACTCCTAATGAACAACCCAGGTTTTGGAAACAACTTTCAGAGACCCTCTCATGCTGTTTTATGTGTTTTTCTCCCTTCCAACGACCTGAGGCTTAGGATTTGGTCACTGGGGTCTCTCCCCACCTCTTGGCCTTAGATGATTCTCCTTAGATGACCAACGAGGAGGGCTTTTCCAGCCCCCAGACCCCCTCTCCAGACATTCTGGAGTCTAGCACCCCAGGCCAATTCCTGGAGAAGGCCTCTGGATGTGGGGCGTCACAACAAGATAGTTATTTTCAGCTCTGTTCCTAGCATCAACCAGCTCTCAGTTGCAGAGCCCTCTCTGAATGCATAAACCAAAAGTCTCGGGTTCCAAGAAGAGAAGGTGACCCCGTCCACTTCTCCCCTCCCACAGTCCTGCATAGAGTGAAAGACAAAGAGCTCCCCAGCCCTGTGATATGGCAAGCAGAGATAAAGGTGGGCGAGCCAACCAGCCCCTCCACTCTGGCTGTCACCAGCACTCACCCAATAGGCTGACCTTCCAAGCAAAACTCATCTCTAGCAACCGGTAGCAGGTTCAGAGGGTTTAGATTATATGGGGGTCATGCCCCTGGGCAGTTTGACTATGACTGAGAGATGGCAGTTGACATCCAGCGTCACAGAACTCCAGAGATAGGAAGACCATGGAGATTGTCCAGACCAACCACCCCCCACCTTCCTATTTTACAGAAAGGCAAACGGAGGCCCAGAGAGGAGAGACCTGTCTGAGATGTACCACTGGTTCGTGGCAGAACCTAGACAGGACCCAGGAACCTTGCTTCCCATTCACACTCTTCCTTCTATCGAATTATCTGTGTGATCACAAGTTTGGGGGCTGGGGGCGAGATAACCATGGTTAGTAGGAGTACGGAAGCCAGACTACCTGGGTTCAAATCCCTACTTCTAAGTGAAACCTTGGACAAGCAAATTCTTCTCTCCAAGCCTTGGTTCCTTTATGTGTTAACTGGGGATAATAATAGTGCCTATCTTAAAGAATAAAGGACATGATGCAGGTAGGGCACCTGGATTAACTAATGCCTGGCAGAAACTAGTACTTAACTGATGTTGGCAGCAATGATGTGGTGGGGATGCTGGTTGTTGTAGTGGGTTGAATGGTGGCCCCCCAAAAGATAGGTCCACGTCCTACTCTCTAAAACCTGTGAATGTGACCTTATTTGGAAAAAGGGTCTCTGTAGATGTGATTACATTAAGGATCTGGAGACGAAATCATCCTGGATTACCCGGATGGGGCCTAAGTGCCATCACAAGTGTCCTTGTAAGAGATAGAATAGGAGAAGGCCATAGCATAGGCCTCAGTGTGGACTGAGATGGAGATTCAAGTGATGCAGCCACAAGCCAAGGAATACCTGGAACTACCAGAAACCGGAAGAGGCAGGAAGGATCCTTCCCAGAGCCTTGGAAGGGAGCACAGCCCTGCTGACACCTTGATTTCAGATTTCTGGCCTCTTGATTTCAGAACTGCGAGAGAATAATCTGTGTAGTTGTAAGCCACCAAATTTGTGGCAATTTGTTACATAGTCATAGGAAACTAATGCAGTTGGTGATGTTGGGGATGATAATGGGGTGATGGTGCTGATGGTAATGATGATGGTGATGGTTGTGATGAT
Organism: Galeopterus variegatus; assembly: GCF_000696425.1. NCBI lineage: Eukaryota > Metazoa > Chordata > Mammalia > Dermoptera > Cynocephalidae > Galeopterus > Galeopterus variegatus. Next base: position 1,082,597 of record NW_007726191.1, on the reverse strand, counting down.
GATGATGGTGATGATGATGGTGATGATGGTGATGGTGATGGTGGTGGTGATGATGATGGTGATGATGGTGATGGTGATGGTGGTGGTGATGATGATGGTGGTGATGGTGATGGTGATGGTGATGGTGGTGATGGTGATGGTGATGATGGTGATGGTGGTGATGGTGATGGTGGTGGTGATGATGATGGTGATGGTGGTGATGGTGATGGTGGTGGTGATGATGATGGTGGTGATGGTGATGGTGATGGTGATGGTGGTGATGGTGATGGTGATGATGGTGATGATGATGGTGATGGTGATGATGGTGGTGGTGATGGTGATGGTGATGGTGATGGTGATGATGGTGATGGTGATGGTGATGGTGATGGTGGTGATGGTGATGGTGGTGATGGTCATGATGGTGGTAATGGTGATGGTGATGATGGTGGTGATGGTGGTGATGGTGGTGGTGATGGTGATGGTGATGGTGGTGGTGGTGATGATGATGGTGATGGTGGTGATGGTCATGATGGTGGTAATGGTGATGGTGATGATGGTGGTGATGGTGGTGGTGGTGATGCTGATGGTGGTTGTAGTCATTTTCTAGAGCTGCCTCCAAGTTCTGGAGGCCAGAAATTCAAAGTCAAGGTATATGCAGGGCCACGCTCCCTCTGCAGATGCTAGGGAAGGATCCATTCCAAGTCTCTCTCCTAGCTCTGACAGCCTCAGGCACTCCTTGGCTTACAGATGCATCACTTCAGTCCTCTAGTTCCTTTCTTCACATGGCCTTCTTCTCCCTGTGTCTTCACAACGTCTTCCCTCTATGTGTGTCTGTCTCTGGGTCCAAATATCCCTGTTTCATAAGGACATCAGTTGCATTGGGTTAGAACCCGCCATAATGACTCATGTTAACTTGATTACCTCTGTAGATACCCTAGTTCCAAAGAAGGTCATGCTCTGAAGCACTGGGGGGTAGGATTCAAGCCTATCTTTTTGGCAGGACACAATCCATCCCATGACAGTGGTGATGATGCAGGTGATGGTGGTGATGGGGGTGATGATCGTGATGACTGCAGCCTGGAGGTGAGAGTGACAGTGATGGGGACAGTGATAGGCCTCAGCCCTGGACCCCCAGACCCTGTAGGTGCTACTTTGGGTACCGTGGTCAGTTTACAGGCCCTGTGGAGGTCAGGAGTCTGTTCTCTGCAGTGAAGAACAGGGTTGGAGTGTCAGCTGAAGGAGCAGAGAAATTTAAAAGATGATCCCAGGATCTCCCTGCCCAGTTGGTGCCACAGGAGAAGCCAGACACCCTTCAGGAAGCTCTGCCATCTGCCAGCTGTGAGGCCTACAGCAAGCCCTCTAACCTCCCCTGGCCTCAGGCTGGGGCCTGAGGTTGCGGAGGGAACTTCTCAGCTTGTGGGTGCTGAGTCTGGCATTCCACGTGCTGCTGAAGTGGGAGCCTGGCCGCATCACGCCAGGTGTGTGTGTGTCACAGTGAGTGGACAGCAAGGAAGGAGGGGCAGGTTGTGGGGGGCTGGATAGAAGACCCCTTCTCCCCCGGGTTTTGCACTTGCTTTTTCCCTGTCACATGCAAGCACTTGCTATTTTTGTACACAGCTAAGTTAGTGCTCACCTTCCGGCCCCTCCCAGCTGCCAGAAATCTCCCTGAGGGTAGGGAGCATGATTTGCACGTCTGTGAGTTGCCCAGGGCCTGGCCTGCTCCTCAACAAGTGCAGAGTGAGTGTGGGCCTCTTTTTTTTTTTTTTTAAACAACAGCAAGTCTTTCCTTTCTCTTTCCATTTGGGCACAATGGAGATAAGACAAGGTGGGGGTGGCCACCTGTTTTTGAATGTGATCTTTCTCCCCAAGACCTGGGGCTACCCAAGGAAGCTGGTAGAACAGCAGTGTCAGCCTGGCCTTGCCTGTCTTCCGGAACCGTGCCGCCTGTAACCATGGCAGCAGGAAGACTGAGCCCGCTGACAGAAAGCCCACTGGTCTTTGGTCTTGAGCGGAAGACAGCAGGGTCAGGCCACTCTTGGTTGTTGGCTTTTTTTCTTATTAGACACAATTACGTTAACTCCCTTCTCGATCTCTTTCTGCAGCTTTTGCAGAGCAATAATGATAATAATAATAGCTGGCATTCATTTACCCAGTATTTACAAGCACATACTCTTGCCAAGCATTCTTCTTTGCACCAGGAGACAGTGGACAGCAAAGCAGAGTCCCAGCCTTTGTGAGGCTCACATTCTAGGGAAGGAGAGACAAAGAACAAAGAAACAAACCAACACTGTGATCCAGGGGCAAGACGAGTTATAAAGGAAACCAAAGCAGGGTGAGGGGCTAGACAGAGAACGAAAGGGACGGAGTTTGGAAAGGGAGGTTGGGGAGGTGATGACACACGAGCTGGGACTGGGTGAAGTGAGGGAGTGAGCCCTGTGCGGAGCTGGGAGCAGAGGTTCAGGGCAGGGGCAGCATGTGCAAAGGCCCTGAGGTGCCTGGTGTCCTGTTTCTAAGGCCACCTGAAGTCAGTGGAGCATGGTGGGCAAGAATGAGCCAAGAGTTGATTTGTGCTTTTAAACAATCTCTCTGGTTTCTGAGCGGAGAATGGACTGAAGGGGCCAGAGGGAGGCCGGGAGAACAGGTAGGACTGGGACAGTCCGAGGAGAGATGGCAGAGGCCTGGTCAGTAACAGCAGCAGAGGAGACGATGAAGATGGCTGGATGTAGGGTATATTTTAAGTAGAGCTATAAGGATTTGAGAAAGGGTCAGATGTGGATGTAGGAGAAAGAAAAGAGTCAAAGAAACTCCAATGTCATGAACAGTGGGAGAGATTTCCTGAGATGAGGAAGCCTGCAGGAGAAGCTGGGGTGGGGTGGGGATCAAGAGTTGGGGTTTGGGGGCCGGCCTGGTGGCGCACTGGATAGTGCGCCGCTTGGGAAGCGCGGCGATACTCACATATTGCACAATTACGAATATGGGATACTGTCCCCAAATCATTTAATGCACATAACCACCCTATAAGTTGAGCTCGATTATTATCCCCATTGTGTAGATGAGGAAACTGAGGCCCAGAGAGCTTCAGCAATTTGCCCAGGGGTCAGAGCTAGTAAGGGTACAAACCCAGGCAGTCTGATTCCAAAACTCATCCGCTCATTCATTCAATCCTTCGTTCATTCTGTTCTTTCACCCATTCATTCACTGTTGTGTGCTCTATATGCTGGGCCTTGCTCTAACCTCTGGCCACACAGCGATTCTGTCATGTTGTACACTATGAGGCCACCGGGGAGGCAACAGCCAGCAAGTCAGACCCAGGCCCGACCTGCACGGAGCTGACTTTCTAAGTAGGGGACAGACCAGTGATGAGCAGAGAGACACATAATGGTGAGATGCTCGTGGATTACACCAAGTGCAAAGGAGAAGGGGGCAGCATGCTTCTTCAAGAGAATAATCGGGGCACACCCAGTACAGTGGTTGGGGCTGCCTCGGAGGAGGGCAAAGGTCTCAGGAGCAGCCATGCCAAGAGCAGGAGGAACAGCATTCCCAGCAGAGGGAACAGCATCTGAAAAGGATCTCGTGGTGACAGAGTGGGGAGGGGACAGTGACAGGCAGGCAGCGCCAGGGAGCGGCTGGGGTCCTGAGCACCTACAGAAACCAGCCACCAAGAGAAGTCAAGCCAGGCCTGAGGGAGGCAGAAGGAGGAAGCAACCCAAGCAGGGAGACAGGAGCGCTGGTCTCACGAGGCCAGCACCCCGAGGCCTCGCGAAGGACGGAGTAGCGGGAACCCCCAAGCTGGAAACATGCCAGTGCCAGTTAGGACTCCATCACAAATCAGGAGAAAAGCTGCCAAGACAAGATGCTGCTGCACGGGATGGCCCAGGCCCAAACGGGGTGAGAAGGCCTGCCCCCCGCTCTTCCCCCGCCTCTACCCAAAGTGTCAGGACTTGAACCCAGGGCTGACTCCTTGGCCGTGTCCTGAAGCATGTCCCACCCCCAGGCTGGCTAGGGCCTTCAAGGAGACCAGCAGATCAGCACCGCCCTCTGGCCCGCATCTGGCAAGGGCCAGGCCGAGCTGGTGTCCTCTGCCCGTGAGCCCAGCCGCCCCAGGAGTCATTCACTCATTGGCCCCTTCCCCCGGCAGCTATTAGCAAATACCTCAACGTACCAGGCGCCCAAACCAGTGCTGGGGACGCGGCAGGAAGTAATACCAAGTTCCTTCCCTCAAGGAGCCGACATTGACATTCAGATTGGGGCAGACCGAAGATGATGGGGGAGACTGAAGATGACGAAGCAACGCGCAGTCAGGCGGAGGTACCGGGACGGGACGGGAGGAAGGAGGAGGCAGCCAGCCCGGGGAGAGGCGGCTTCACCGCTGGCGCTGGGGCAGTGGGTAGCCAGCACTTCGGGGACTGTGCCCTGTGGGATGCCCCATTAAGTTTCAGGGTCTTTCCAGCCCATCCTGTCTCCTGCTCACGGAGGTGCAGGTGCTCCCAGCAGCCCACGGGCAGGCCCTGGAGCGGAGTTTTTGTTCAATACCTTCTTGCTCCTGCTCCGCACATTAGGCCTCCCTCTGAGCCCCTGCCCCTCCCCGCGTGGCAGGCTGCCAATCTGGGGGCAAAGCCAGGTCCCCACCCCACCTAAGAGGTGCCCCCAGGGGTGGGGACATGGGGTCCCTACCTCCACCTCCTCCTGAGGCCACCTCAGTGCCTTTGCTGCTGCAGTGACCAGATGCAGGGGGTTGTGCGTGTGATGCTGTGTCTGTGTCTGTGCATGCCTCTGTGTCTGTGTGTGTGTGTGTGTGTACACGTGTGTGTTGGGTGGACAGAAACAGCGGGATAGGAGAGCAAGGGAGAAAGAGAGAGAGACACACCGACAGAGCAGAGGGCTTGGGTGAGCCAGAGAGAGACAGCGACGGAAATAGACAGAGAGAAGGGGAAACGGAGAAATATGGGAGAAATATGGCCGGGGAGAGGCCCTCAGAGAGACAAGAGGATCGTGAGAGCAGAGGCCTGCACAGCTGAATGGGGAGAGAAAGGCAAAGGAGAAAGGGGTGGGGGGCAGGGGGTGGGAGCTGAGCCCAGAGTAGGGGGAGGGCTGAGCGTGGGGAGGACTTGGGGCGTGCCAAGGCTGGGGTGGGGTCTTAGATGGCCTAGGAGGACAAAGCCAGCTCAGGTACAGGATACGGGCAGCACTTTCTCCACGTGACATCCTGAGTCAGCCCCCCAACCCCACCCAACTGACTAGGGCAAGGACTGGCATGAGGAGCCCAGACTGAGAAGGGGACGGTGGAACCCCTAAGCCGCAAGCTCCCCGCCTTTGGCCCTAAACCCTCTTCACCCCAGTGCCAGCTGGGGCTGTGTGACCTCAGGTGGAGGACTTTGCCTCTCTGGGTCTCCGAGCCCCCTGGAAGGTGATGAGCCTCGTGTGGGAGTAACTGCTCAGAGGACGCAAGGCCCAGGGCTGCAGGGGGTCAGATCCAGGCAGGCTGGGTGACTCTAGCCAAGGGGCTTGGCCTCTCTGAGCCCAGGAGGGATAATAAAATAGGGTTCACATTAGGCAGATGTTCTGACAATGAACAGAGATGGGCAGACTGTAAAGTGCCGAGGGCACATTTTAAATTACCTTTCACAAAAGGTAAGTTCAGGTTGGTGCCAGATGGTGGAAGGGAAAGGGAGGTACACTGGGGAGAAACCTGAGGAGCACAGACCATCTTGGGTCAGGAGGACTCTGGAGCAGGGACAGGGGAGGAAAGCGTCCCTGGGAGGGAGCAGGGATGTGTTTGGGGCTCTTGCCCAGGCAGCATGGGGTCCCACCAGGGCCAGGCTGGACCCTAGGGGGTCCCAGAAAGGCTGAAAGTCAACCTTGGAGACACAGGCTCCAGGAGCCCCTTAATCCCAGGATCCCCTCACAATTGCTATACCCTGTTGTCCAGAAGAAGGCTGCCAGGGGCAGAGAGAAACGGGGTGCCAAGGGGGCCAGGGTCCCAACTTTCTAACTGTGGGCATTTTTCTCTACCCTAAAGGCGAGGAGGATGGGTGTCAGGAGAGAAGAAAAATGGGGAGAAAGAAAAGGGGGAGCTGGAAAGGAACAAACAAGAGGGATTGAAACCTTGAGAGAAGCCGCCCAGGAAAGGACTAAAGGAGCTGAGAAGGGAGGGCCCGCTGCGGGAGGCTGCGGGAGGCTGCGGGAGGCTGCGGGAGCCCGGCGCAGGCGGCAGGCGTGGGGCTTCCAGAGACAAAGGCCCGAGGCCGAGGAGGAGGGAGTGGCGTGGGGAGGACAGGCGGAGGGAAGCCCCTCGCAGGCTGAACGCACAGCCCGGACCCCAGACCCAGCCCAGACCCGCCCCCCGCCCAGCCGAGGCTCTGACCTGGGAAGAGGGGAGTGCACTCCAAACTTAAGAGGGACAAGTCTGCCAGCTGCCCTTGGGGCTGTCACAACAGATAAAACCTCATCCAGGCTTCACCAGGAGCCCCCCTGCACACTAATGCACAGCGGCGAGCTAAAAATACAGGCTCGAGGGGGAGCAGGGAGGGGGGCTGGGGAGCGGGGCTGCAGGTCCGGCTCAGGCAGCCTCGGTGTTCCAGAGCCTCCTAATGATCCAGATGTGCAGCTGCAGAGATGACTGCTTTGGGAACCGCAAATCACCAGCCCCTGGCGGCCCCTCCCTTGAACAGGGTGAGGTGGGGAGGGAAGAAGTGGAGAGAGAAGCCTCAGCAAGAGGAAACCTCTGCAGAGCTCTGGAGGGCAGGGCTGGGGATGAAGGGGGAGATGGGGGGGAAGGGAGGGGGGTGGGGCAGGACAGGGATGTGGGGAGGGCAATGTCTCTGGGGCTCTGAGGCACGGACCTCCACAGGACCAAACATCTAAGCCAGATCTGCTCCCACCCGCTTGCCCCAGACACTGGGGAGCTCGGCAGAGGATGTCAGGGTTGAGCAGGTGGGCTCCTGCCAGGCCTACTCCAGTAGTATTCCCCACTGCCACCCTTTGGTCAGGACATTGGAAGGGTGGGCCTGGGCTGGGGTCTGGCTCTTTGGAGAAGACCCGATAGTGGTGTAACAAGGGCCCCATGCCCAGGCGAGGTCTTGACGTTGCTGGTCAGTTCAATACTCAGAGCATTCTGGAAAGGGAGGGACGCCTATTGTTCCCATTGGACAGATCCATTCATTCATTCGGCAGCTCTACTGAGCACCTTCTCTGGGCCGGCGGGTGCTGGATCCTAGGGGTACAGGGGAGAACCTGACAGGAAGGTGCCCACCCCACATGCACAGAGATGTCCCTAAAACCATAAATTGAGTAAGGGAGGGAACATAGCAGGGTAAGGGGGGGGGTGGTTAGGGAGGCGTCTCCAAGGAGATGACATTTGACATAAAACCCAGGTGCTGAGAAGGATCCAGCCCCACAAAAACCCAGAGACATGGACCCCAAGAGGGAAACCAAGGCTAGGAGACAAGGTGAAGCCGCTAGACCAAGAGTGGAAAGCAGCAGAGCAGTGTGGACCTGGGCCCAGCTGACCCCAAGCCTGGCAGGTAGCCAGGGCCACTCCCACCTGCTCCTAAGCCAGTGCTAGTGAGGTCTGCGTGGCTGGGGGACGGTGGGGGGGCTGACGGCCCAAGGTCCAGGTGTGTGGGAAGCAAGAGGTACCTCCCCTCGGATCCATCGCAGCTGGGGGCCTCACCCCTCTTCAAGAAGAGGCCGGCTCAGTGCGGCTCACCTGGGCTGTAGGGCCGTCCCTCCGCCTTGCAGTCAGATAACACTGGAAAACCCCCTCACCTCTCTGCAAAGCAAGGCCACGTTTCTTCCACTGGCCAATCCTTTCATTCTGAGCTCCTACCGTGTGCTAGGAACTGTCCGAGGCCTTGTGGGGGCAGGACGGCGTGGTGGGCTGAGGGAGCAGGTGGGTTGAGGTCTGAGTGCCAGGAACTCAGGTGTCCCTTAACCTCAGTGCGCCTTGGTCTCCTGCGCTCTGAGACAGAGCTGCGGGCAGGCCACCCTGAACTGGGATGCCTGCTTGTGAAGCCCGGTGCCCTGGCCCAGAGCCAGCACGATGTCAGGCCCGCTCTGACCACCTGTCCCTGTCACCTTGTGCCACCTCGTTTAGCTTCTCCACAGCAGTCACAATTCAGTGGGATCAGCGGCCCACCATGTCTGGGCCCCTGTGGGACAATGACCACCTGCGGCTGAGGTCCCTCACATAGAGCAGGGGCATGCCTCAAAGAGGATCAAAGAGCAGGAGGAGGAGGGTCCCAGAGAGACTCAGAAGCGGGCTCCAGGAACCGCAGAAGCGGGCCTTCAGTTCAGTGCTTCTGGTCTTTCCTTAAATATTTCCCTCTCTGACTCCATCACCATTTAACACAGTAAAAGAAAACCAGTCCCTGGTTCTTTGGGTCTTCCCACTTTTCGAGTCCCCCTTGGCTGCCTGGTTCTCTCCTACAGCTCCTACTGTGTGTGTAGTGAGTGTAGTGTGTTGCACTGTGTGTATATGTGTGTGGTGCCTGTGCATGTGTGTGTGTGTGTGCGTGTGTGGTATGTGTGCATGTGTGTATGTGTGTGGTGTCTGTGTATGTATGTGTGTGGTGTCTCTGGTGCCTATGTGTGTGTGGTATGCAGTGTGTATGTATGTATGTGTGTGGTGTCTCTGGTGCCTATGTGTGTGTGGTATGCAGTGTGTATGTATGTATGTGTGTCTGTGTGGTGTGTGGTATGTGTATATGTGTGTGCGCATGTATATGTGTACTATGCGTAGTATGTGCATGTGTTGTGTGCAGGTGGTTTGTGTGCATGTGAGTGGTATATATGTGTGTGGTGTGTGGTATGTGTATATGTGTGTGCGCATGTATATGTGTGCTATGCGTAGTATGTGCATGTGTTGTGTGCAGGTGGTTTGTGTGCATGTGAGTGGTATATATGCATGTGTGTGGTGTGTGTGTGCATGTGTGTGGTGTGTATGTGGTGTATGTGCATGTGTGTATGTGCATGTGTGTGGTGTGTGTGCATGTGTGTGGTGTGTATGTGTAGGGTGTGTGTGTGGTGTATGTGCATGTGTGTGTGCATGTGTGTGGTGTGTGCGTGTGTGTGGTATGTGTGTGCGTGTGTGTGGTGTGTGCGTGTGTGTGGTGTGTGTGTGCATGTGTGTGGTGTGTGTGCATGTGTGTGTGCATGTGTGTGGTGTGTGCGTGTGTGTGGTGTGTGCGTGTGTGTGGTGTGTGCGCGTGTGTGGTATGTGTGTGCGTGTGTGTGGTGTGTGTGCATGTGTGTGGTGTGTGTGTGCGGTGTGTGCGTGTGTGTGGTGCGTGCGCGTGTGTGTGGTGTGTATGTGTAGGGTGTGTGTGTGGTGTATGTGCATGTGTGTGGTGTGTATGTGCATGTGTGTATGTGCATGTGTGTGGTGTGTGTGCATGTGTGTGGTGTGTATGTGTAGGGTGTGTGTGTGGTGTATGTGCATGTGTGTGGTGTGTATGTGCATGTGTGTATGTGCATGTGTGTGGTGTGTGTGCATGTGTGTGGTGTGTATGTGTAGGGTGTGTGTGTGGTGTATGTGCATGTGTGTGGTGTGTATGTGCATGTGTGTATGTGCATGTGTGTGGTGTGTGTGCATGTGTGTGGTGTGTATGTGTAGGGTGTGTGTGTGGTGTATGTGCATGTGTGTGGTGTGTATGTGCATGTGTGTATGTGCATGTGTGTGGTGTGTGTGCATGTGTGTGGTGTGTGTGTGTAGGGTGTGTGTGTGGTGTATGTGCATGTGTGTGTGCATGTGTGTGGTGTGTGCGTGCGTGTGGTGTGTGCGTGCGTGTGGTATGTGTGTGCGTGTGTGTGGTGTGTGTGTGCATGTGTGTGGTGTGTGTGCATGTGTGTGGTGTGTGTGTGCGGTGTGTGCGTGTGTGTGGTGCGTGTGCGTGTGTGTGGTGTGTATGTGTAGGGTGTGTGTGTGGTGTATGTGCATGTGTGTGGTGTGTATGTGCATGTGTGTATGTGCATGTGTGTGGTGTGTGTGCATGTGTGTGGTGTGTGTGTGCATGTGTGTGGTGTGTGTGTGCGGTGTGTGCGTGTGTGTGGTGCGTGCGCGTGTGTGTGGTGTGTATGTGTAGGGTGTGTGTGTGGCGCGCGCACGTCATTGAGACTGAGATGTTGAGGTAGCAGGGGTTTCCTCTGGGGACCCGAGGAAAGGAGGCGCGTGCGTGTGTGTGGTGTGTATGTGTAGGGTGTGTGTGTGTGCGCGCGCGCGCGCGCACATCATTGAGACTGAGATGTTGAGGTAGCAGGGGTTTCCTCTGGGGACCCGAGGAAAGGAGGCGTTTTCACCACAGCCGAGCAGGCAGGACCCCAGCACCTAGGCCCCAGTAGGGTTTTGTCAAGGTGACATGGGCTGGCAGGGCTGTGTGGCTGTTTGTTTGATTTCCTCCGACTTCCAAACTAGTTGAAATTACACATCAAGCATCGATTTAATTAAGTTTTCCAGTGTGTGGCATAATTAGTAAGACACACGACTGGAACAGGGTGGGCGGTCCCATCCCTGCTCTTGCCTGTTAGAATTCTCAGCCCTCGGGCCACAAAATATGGCAAGTTGTAACATGGGGGTTGGGACCCGCTAGCTAGAGGCCTTCATTCCCCACCCGAGGGGAGCCAGGCAGTGGCCTCACCCCACAGGTAAGCTAGCACACACCTGGGCCAGCAACTGAGCTCAGGAGCAACTCAGGGAGCCTGCCACCCTCCCTGGGGCCCCGAAATTCAAGAAGGGGATCAGAGGAGTCTAGGACAGGATCACCCAGGGCCTATTTGCCACAAGGTCTGGCCAGCCTCTGGGCCACAGTCAAATCACAGATCGGCACTTCCACTGCATTAGACCCTAGTGCTTTAGCTCTCTCCGGCTCCATCCCCGTCAGGAAAGGCAGTGGCAATGGCCACCTACCAGCCCGGGAGATCCCAGGGTTCCTGTTCACCTGGGTGTGGCACGGACTGTTGGGATCTAACAGAACCCCCAGTTTGGAAGCATCTTTAGGAATCTTCCAGCCCGTGGTGCACCCAGGGGAACTTAGGTCTAGAGAGGGAATGGGGCAGGTCCTGGTTCCAAATAAGCAAGGAAGAGAACCATGGGGCAGCCCCTACCCTGTCTAAGAGCAGCTTCGGTGGCTGAGCCACACCCCGCCACCTCGTGGGGCCCTCACGTGCACCCTCCGCATGCACTCCGAACCTGGGCCGTCAGAGGTCTCCGAGAGCCTTTCAAGGGACAAATCCAAATGGCCCGTTTCATCCTTTTCCCCCTTGACCCCCGAGGCCCTTGTGCCTGTTGACCCCACCTTTTCTGGGCTTTCCTCCTCCCTGCAGCATGGACGCCTCAGGGCTGGGCCGCACCCTCGTCTTTTCCACCTGTGCACTCCAAGGCTGCCCACACCCTGACCCTGGCCTGAGCCCCCGACGACCTGCATCCCAGGCCCCAACCCCCACCCACGGCCCTCCTACCATCTCCTGTCCTCCCTCCCCACTCAGGCCGCCCACTGGGACCTTTCCTGACCACCCCAAGGGGCCCGGATCCAGGCCCAATCACCTTGACCAGTGGACTCTGAGCCCCAAGGACAGCTCAACACAGGTCCCCAAGGCCGCGCTCAGTAGACGGATGTAATAACAGAGGGAGCATTTATTAAGCCTTACGGTGGTCAGGCCCTGTCCTCAGGGCTTCACACTATCAGAGTCCCCAGTTTACCATTCCTCTGACCATCCTCCCATCCATCCTCCCATCCAAGAACACTGAGGCTCAGAGGGGTTACAAAATGTACATTATTATTAAATGGAAAGGCTGGGATTTGAATCCCAGCACGTGTCACCTAGCACCCAGACCTAACCCCTGTGTGAAACAGCCTCCCATCTGTCCTCTCATCCATTCCTCTGTGCATCCTCCCGTCCATCCTCCCGTCCATCCTCCCATCCGTCCTCCCATCCGTCCTCCCGTCCGTCCTCCCGTCCATCCTCTCATCCATCCGCCTGTCCATCCTCCTGTCCACCCTCCCATCCTGCCATCCTCCCAGCCTTCCTCCCAACCATTCTCCCATTCGCCCTCCATCCTACTGTCCATCCATCTTCCCGTCCATCCTCTCGTCCATCCTCCCATCCATCCTCTTGTCCATCCTCCCGTCCATCCTCTTGTCCATCCTCCCATCCGTCCTCCCGTCCGTCCTCCCGCCTGTCCTCTTGTCCATCCTCTCGTCCACCCTCCTGTCCACCCTCCCATCCTGCCATCCTCCAAGCCTTCCTCCCAACCATTCTCCCATTCACCCTCCATCCTCCCATCCATCCTCCCATTCAGTTTCCCATCAACCTCTCTTCAATCTGTCCACCCACACTCCCATCTATTCCCTCATCCATCCCTCATCCATCCATCCTTCCATCCATCCTCCCAACCCCCCAGGACCCCGCCCTCACTTGGGCTCTGTCATGCCTTTATTGGGGCTGTTCCCTCCACTGGGCATGCCGTTCTCTCCTTTGTTGGCCTGAGGATTCCCACCCGGATGAAGCCTGTCCAGACCACTGCCCCCACCGCTCCCGGCACTGCAGTGCCACCTCAGTGCCCACCAGGATGCCAGCACTGATCAGGAGCTCTGGCAGCGTTGCTGGCCAGTACACTGTGGGCCCTACCTTCCCGGAGCTCGCTCTAGTAGTGGAGGGAGATGGTGGGATGTGCCTTGGGGGACACAACTAATTTTAACAACAGCCTTAGGAAAAAGACAAATCTGTCCCTTTTTTCCCCTCCTTGGGGAAAAAAATGTGTGTGTGCGTGTATATGCGCACGTGACTCAGAGCATGAATGCCGGAAGCTGGGACCAGGGCATCACGGGCCTGCTTCGCCCGCTAGAGGGGACAGGTGCAAAATCTGCGGCCGCAGGGCAGCAGCCTCACGAGCTGACTCTCGGCCCCCAGGGCCTGGTGTTTGTCCAACACCAAACCCCTGGCAATGCTGTCCCCTGCCTGGCCGGTGCACGGCAGCCTATCTGTGAACTTTGACCCACCTTGGGAGGCGGCTGAGCAGGGAGCCGAGAGCCAGAGCCTGGGTGGCCTTGGGCCAGCTACTGCCCTCGTGGCCCTCAGCTGCCACCCTGTCAGCTGGGGGGCTCTCCCAGGCTGCCGTGGGGTGGAGGCCAGATGGGACAGGGAAAGGGCCGTGCACAGACAAACGAGGTGTGGGCCATCCCCTCTGCAGACCCACGTTGGGGGTTGGGGTCCTTGCGGGGGCATGAAGCTTTGGAAACTCTCGTCTGTCCCCCGACCATCCTTTTGCTTTCCAAAGCAGAATCCGGCCTCTTGAAATTCTGCACACTAATAAAATTGTAACTAATTTACATCCGAGATGGGGAGTGAGTGGCAGGGGTTGTCATGGAGACCATCTCCAGGGCCCGGCTGCCTCCGCCTCCCCGTGCAGCCCAGAGATCAAGAGATTCTCTCTGGAGCTCTGCAGCTGGGACCAGTCCTCACGCCTCCCAGGCACCTGCCCCCTCCTCCCACTCTGGCAGGCTCCTCAGGGGATGGGATGGGGGCGGGACCCCTCGGACAGGCCACAGCGTCTGGAGACTATGTTCTGGAGGTCAAAGCCCCTCTCTCCTGGCTGAGTGTCTGCCCCGACCCCCGTGGGCCCCACTGGCTTCTCTCCAGACAGAGACTCTTTCCCTGCAACACAGCCAGCGGCAGCACTCAAAGTGGGGACAGTTTCCATGGGCGGCGCAGGACAGCAGAACCCCGCACTACCCGGAGACCCATCCTCCTGGGGTTCACCCTGGGAGAGGCCCCATCCTGGACCACCAAGGATCCAAAGATGGAGATGCCTCCCCTGGCCTTACACAGTTCACCCGCCAACAGGAGAGACATAGAAATAACTAAGCATACTCTGTGCTAAGCCCGTCGCATGTATGATTTCACTCCAACATTGACAACCCAATGCAGAGGGTAATATTGTAATCCCCATTTTATCAGTGAGGAAAAGGTCTCAGGTGGGTGAGCAACACCCAAGTTCAGATCCCTGGAGGCAAAGCCACATCTCCTGATTCTAAAACCATCACGGAAAAATGATAAACTACCTCCAGAGAAGCAACCGAATAAGATGATTATAACAAGCAAGAGTACGTGCATTCAGAGAGGGGGTGAGGACACACAGGGACCCTCAGGAATCAGGGAATCTAAATTGGGTTTTGAGGGATGAATAGGAGTTCCCCAAGGGAAAAAGTGGGAAAAGAGTGTTCCAGGCAGAGGGAACACATACGTAGGCACAGAGGTGAGAACCTGCCCAGAACATTCAAAGACCATAGCTGGGTGCTGGAGGGTAATGTAGAGAAGGGAGGGGTCAGCTGGGGCCAAGGAGGGCACCCCGCCCTGAGGGGCTTCGCTTACTCAGCTAAGCACCCTGGACCTTATCCTGTAGACGAGGGATTAAAGAGCTGAGGTCCGAGAAGCTCCACCTTGAGGGTCCTGGGGCACAAGTACAAACGGAGGTGCATGTGCCAGCGGTCTAAACAGTTACAAGTCAGAGGTCCAGCCTGGAAGGTGCTGGCTGAGGAGCTGTCCTAGTCTCCTTCTCTGACAAGCATACCTTCCCGGTGCTCTGGAAGGCCAGGCTCACATCTGTATTCTTGTCTCTTCAGAGTTTTGCACCAGAATGTGAGGCCATGGGTAGAGCCAGGACCTGGGCCCCAGTCCCCCTGAAAGGGGGGGACTTGTGAGATGCAGATTCTTGGACCCCCTCCAGATCCAGGAAAACATACTCCCCATTTAACTCCATAAGAAGCTGGAGGTCGTGGAAGACCACCTGGGGGTCAGGGGACACAATCAGATTTGTGTTCTAGAAAGGTACCCCCAGCTATTGGGCGAGGGTGGGCAGGAGAGGAGAGTTGAGAGGTGCAGGGAGGCTGGCCACAGCCAGGTGGGAGAGCTCAGTGGCTGGGACAGGGCGGGGACGGCCATGGGTTGTCGGCAGAGGCTGTGTTTGAGATTCGGGGGCTGGAATGGATGGGTCCTGGTGCTGACGAGGTCTGGAGGTGAGGAAAGATCCAGGGCGGCTCCTTTGGGATCATAAAATCTAATCAGGCTGCAGGAGGCCTGGGCTCTGGGCAGACTCCATTAGGGAAGAGTCTACTCCCCTCTGCTTGACCCCGGTATCCCTGGGGCCCCTTCAATGTCACACTGAGGGTCAACTCAAGGCTATGAAAGGGGAAAAAAAATTAAAAGCCCGCCCCTCCTCCCGACTCTGACAGGAGCCTGCAGCTTTGTTGGGGAGGCTGCGGTGAGGTGAGTGGCCACCCCCAGCTGGCAAAGGTGGGCAGGGCCTTCAGGGGCTGGGTGGGAGGGGGGCTTCCTGCTGGAGGAGGACTTTGGGCCCTCTCACCTTCCCTACTGAGCTACACAGTTCTAGAAATATCTTAATAATAAAAATAATAGCCATGAAAATGACAGCAACTATTGCCATTGATTGAGCATTTTTTATGTGCTAAACACTGATTACACAGCCAGAAAGTGGCAGGGTGGGCTCTGTTGGACTCCAGGCCATTGGCTGGGAACCAGTCTTCTCCGTGCCAGGCAGAGAGGGGCTTAAGACTGAGCCCCTGTCCTCAGAACGCTCACAATCTATTTGGTGATGAGACTGCTGTAGACCCATCCCTGGGAGCATCTAGAAGGCTCTAGAAGGTCCACGCAACTCTAAAAGGCATGCTCCAAAGGCCAACTTTTGAAACCATATGGGACTAGACTGTGTTTATCAGCTGCAGGAGTTCTGAAGAGAGAAAGCTCGCAGGAGCTGCCGGGGAAGGCGTGACTTGAGCTGAATGCTGAAACAGCAGCCATATTTGAACAAGCGAGAAGTGGGGAGGGCATCCTGGGTAGGAGGCTGCAGCCTGGGCAGAGCAGTGCGGGTGAGAATGCGGTAGGAACAAAGACAAGGCCAGGGCTGGAGCAGCGAGTCGCAGGAGGCAGGGACCCTGAGTACCAGCCCAGGATGGACACATATCAGCCAGGCCTGGCATGTGCCCTCATGCCCCTGTGCTACCAGGAGGATGTAACACCAGCACATGCAGGTGTCCACCATCATCAGGCCTGGGATGGTTCCCAAGAACAAGAGCCACCCAGGAGGAGGTGTCACTATGAAGGGTGCCAAGCCTAGGCTGTCAGGAGAATGGAGGCCTCTGATCTCCCCAGAATCCTGGAAGAAAAGCTCCATGCCCTACACCCCCTCAGCCAAGAGCCCATTATCAGGTGGGCAGCAATGCAGAGCCAGCCATCAGCTCGGCCTGCTGGTCCCCCACCTGCCTCTAGCAGCAGTGGACACCCTGGGTTCAAACCCTGCTGCCCCAATTACTGTGTGACCCTAAGCAAGTGACCCTTAACCTCTCTGAGCTCAGTGTCCTTACCCACAGAGTGGAGATGAAAACCCCAACCTCCAACAGTTCACTGCTTCGTTTTGGATTAAATGAGATGATGCCAAGAAAGCGTGTAATCGAGGACGCGGTGCAGAGCTCCCATCTCATCGGCTCTGGGTCCCTCCCTTCCATCCGCAGGCTCTGGAACAGGGCAGGTGTGGCCGTAGAAGGTTCTCACCTGGATTAAATGAGATGATGCCAAGAAAGCGTGTAATCGAGGACGCGGTGCAGAGCTCCCATCTCATCGGCTCTGGTTCCCTCCCTTCCATCCGCAGGCTCTGGAACAGGGCAGGTGTGGCCGTAGAAGGTTCTCACCTGACTTACCCCTTCCGATCGCATAACTCACCGCTTCTGCATCATCCCACAGCAGAGCCGGGCCGAGAATCTCACCTGATTTATTTTTTATTTTTTATTTTTTA
>NW_007726191.1:1063869-1065061 GCF_000696425.1 Galeopterus variegatus | reverse complement strand
CTCAGCCAGTGAGTGGGAACTGGTCTGTATGTGGGATCCGAACCCTCGGCGGGAGTGCCACTGTACTCCCAAGCGGCGCACTGTAGCAGTGCACCACCGGGCTGACCCTCTCACCTGATTTAGACATGGGCGCTGTTTGCCTTTACATTTTACATTTAAACCTGTGATCCACTGCAAGTTAATTTTTGTATAATATAAGAGGTTTAGGTTGAGCTTCGTTATTTTTAAAAGAGCTGTCCAATGGTTCTGACATCATTTTTTTTTTTTTACAGTTTTCCGATGAGTTTTTATTATTAGTTAAATCATGATTCAGGGTCCCAGGGTAGGGATCACCATGTACCCAGGTCTCCCCTTACCACACCCTGGGAGAAAGAGAGAGGACAGAGGAGAGGTGGGGTGCAGCCAGTTCAGATCTTCCCAGGAAACATGCCTTCTGTCTGGCAGTCACCCCAAGCTGACACCCAGGATATGGGGCGGAGGGACTTGTACACACGCCAGTACCATTCAC
This sequence comes from Galeopterus variegatus, assembly GCF_000696425.1. Classification (NCBI taxonomy): domain Eukaryota; kingdom Metazoa; phylum Chordata; class Mammalia; order Dermoptera; family Cynocephalidae; genus Galeopterus; species Galeopterus variegatus. Next base: position 1,064,553 of record NW_007726191.1, on the reverse strand, counting down.
ACACAGAGACATCAGCTCCTTTAGTGGTCATTGCCTTCTCTCGGTAGTTGATGTCCAGGTAGTTCTGCCCTCAGTTCCCGGTCTTGCTCTGGGTGGGGGGGACAGCAGCTGTCAAAAGGGACAGGCTTATAGTTCTTGATGTCTCTGCTACGGTGCTGACTCCTAAAAATGCCCCCAAAGCAGCTCGCAGTGCAATGTCTGATGTCATCTGTTGGCAACAAGCATCCTTTATCCATTGAACAGTACACAATCTGGACCTCCCCCATTTGCCAGATTTACTACTAGATCCCGTGCTTTTCATTCATTTACTTAATAAATACTGAGGAACAATTAGAGATCCATATGCAGAAAGATGAATTGTGGTCCTAACCTCACACCATATTGCAAAAATCAACTCTGAATGGATCATAGACCTTAAATGTAAGATCTATGACTATAAAACTTTTAGAAGAAAACAGGAGAAAATCTTTGGGACTTGAAGTTAGGCACAGAGTTCTTAGACATGTCAATAAAGCACAGTCCATAAAAGAAAAAGCCAATGCATTTCACTTCATCAAAATTAAAAACTTTCCTCTGAGGGGCCGGCCCGGTGGTGCACTGCTACAGTGCGCCGCTTGTGAGCACAGCGGCGCTCCTGCCGAGGGTTCGGATCCCACATACAGACAGGTTCCCGCTCACTGGCTG
>NW_007726191.1:1038689-1063548 GCF_000696425.1 Galeopterus variegatus | reverse complement strand
CACTGAGGGTTGTGATCCGTTGCCGGACACGAAAAAAGACAAAAAGGAAAAAAAAAGAAAAAAACTTTCCTCTGAGAAAGATACTGTTGGGCCAGCCCATGGCTCACTTGGGAGAGTGAGGTGCTGGTAACATCAAGGCCACGGGTTCGGATCCTATATAGGGATGGCTGGTTAGCTCAGTTGAGAGAGCCTGGTGCTGACAACACCAAGTCAAGGGTTGGAATTCCCTTACCAGTCACCTTAAAAAAAAAAAAAAGGTACCGTTAAGAGAATGAGAAGACAAGCCATGGACTGTGAGAAAATATTTGTAAATCACATATCTGACAAAGGACGTGTATTCAGAATACATAGAGAACTATTAAAACTCAACAATTCAAATATAACCCATTCAAAAAGTGGGCAAAAGACTTGTACAGACATTTCATCAGAGACGATACACAGATGACAAATAAACATATGAAAAGACACTCAACCATCATTAGCCATCAGGGAGATGAAAATCAAAACCACCATGAGATACCACTCCATACCCTCTAGGGTGGCTAAACTAAAAATACTGATAGCACTGGGTGCTGGCGAGTTTGCAGAGCAAGTGGAACTCTCACACATTGCTGATGAGAATGCAAAATGACACAGCCACCCTGGGAGACAGTTCGGCATGTTCTTGAAAAGCTAACCATATTCTTACCATATAAGAGTGGTCATTGCCTTCTCTAATGCAGCCGTTCTACTCCCGGGCATCTATCCCAGAGAAATGAAAGCTTAGGTCCATGCAAAGACATGTGTGAATATTCATAGCAGCTTCATTTGTAATAGCCTCAAACTGGAAACAACCCAAATGTCCTTCAGTGGACGAGAGGATAAACAAAGTGTGGTACGTCCATGCCATGGACTATTACACAGCAATGAAAAGGATCTCAAGGCCGTGATGATTCCACTTATATGGCACTTTCCAAAAGGTGAGACTATAGTGGTGGAGAACAGATCAGCGGCCGCCAGGACTTAGCAAAAGTATAGCAAGAATTTGGGGGTGATAGAACTGTTCTGGATCCTGATAGTGGTGGTGGTTACACAAATTTATACTTATGATAAAATTCATAGAGCTGTACTCCAAAACAAATTTAATAAAAAAGCAATTTTAAAAAGATCACGTGGAGCCCCAGTTCTCAGTTAGTTTCTTCCTGTAACCCACAGAGGCTGTTCCCCATAGCACCTTTGAATGGATTCAAAAAGGGCACCACCTCCTCTGTGGAATGCAGCCCGTGCCAGGGCCCTCAGCCTGGCAAGTGGAGGGCTGGCTGAATTGCGGCTCTACTTGCCCCCTGAGTGGCACCTTAGTGCAGTGAACAACCTACACAACCGTCCATGTGGGTCCTGAAGCCTCCATCTTTTCTTCTCAGCTTCTGTTCTCCCCCCCATGGATGGAGCTTCGACAGGCAGTCTCCAGGGAGTGGGGGTGAGGGGTGGGCTGTGCATTAGCCCCGACTAGCCAGGCTGGGGCTTCTTGCTAATGGCTGCAAATGCACTTAGTGCTGAGGCTGCAGGCCGGCACTTCTGGGGCCTTGTGCTTAATGGCTTGCCTGCCAGGCAGGAAGAAGGATGGCTGACTAGCCAGACACACAGCCAGGTTCAGACGGATGGAGGGGGTGGGAGGACTCGCCCCAGACTCAAAACCTGCCTCCCTCAGGCACATTGGGAAGGAGTATGAGGGAACGGGCAGGAAAAAGGACCCTGCTGGGGAGGCTGACTATGCCTGAGCTTGGTCCCCAGCCAGGCCATGTGGGTCCTGAAGCCTCCATCTTTTCTTCTCAGCTTCTGTTCTCCCCCCCACGGATGGAGCTTCGACAGGCAGTCTCCAGGGAGTGGGGGTGAGGGGTGGGCTGTGCATTAGCCCTGACTAGCCAGGCTGGGGCTTCTTGCTAATGGCTGCAAATGCACTTAGTGCTGAGGCTGCAGGCCGGCACTTCTGGGGCCTCGTGCTTAATGGCTTGCCTGCCAGGCAGGAAGAAGGATGGCTGGCTAGCCAGACACACAGCCAGGTTCAGACGGATGGAGGGGGTGGGAGGACTCGCCCCAGACTCGAAACCTGTCTCCCTCAGGCACATTGGGAAGGAGTATGAGGGAGCGGGCAGGAAAAAGGACCCTGCTGGGGAGGCTGACTATGCCTGAGCTTGGTCCCCAGCCAGGCCTGTCCCACAGCATGCCCTGTTTGCTCATTGCCGACAGAGGTATCGCTCTCTGGGGGAGTGGGTTTTGGGTGGGCTCAGCCACGGCCTGCTCTGCCACAGGGAGCTGGGGATGATGATCAGGGTCCCAGCTATTATATCCTGAGCACCTGCTGGGTGCCTGGCACTGTGCTAAGGGCTTTACCAAAGTGGCAACAATAAATAACAAAGGCACCAATAACATGGGTAACAAGCCATGTTTACTGAGTGCATATGACAGCTGGGCCTTACCCCTCCTGACAACCACAGAGGCTGGGCTGTTGCTGCCCTCATGTCACAGGGAGGAAGCACAGGCTCAGGGAGGTGAGGTTGGCTTGCGTGAGGCCACACAGCCTGGGGCTCCAGCCCGGCCCTGTCTGCAAAGTGGGAGTTTGACCCCTTGACCCATTGTGCATGCAGCCCTGTGGTCTGCTTTGGCCTCTCCGATCCCGTGATTAACTTTTCTGATCCCCCAGCTTCACAAAGGTAAAAGTGCACTTTCCTTTTGCATATGTGAAAAAAGGCTCCAACTCTCCCTACAGGCCATTCTTCAAGACCCAGTTCAGGACCTGCCTCCTCTAGGAAGTCTTCTCTGACCCCCTCCAGAGCGGGTCAGGAACACCTCTGAGAAACAGGTTTCTTCACTCTTTCTTGGGAGCCAAGAATAGGCTGCTCTTGACTCTTTTGATGGTGCAGAGTGAAGGTCTGGGGCCCCAGCAGCCACTGCTGCGAGCCTGAGTGGGTCCAGCTGACACAATAGGAGGGCAGAGGGGAAAAAAACCGCAAAGAAGCCAAGCCAGAGCCCCAACAACATTATGAACCTCTGGATCAAGCCATACCTGAACCCACTCCCACCTCTGCATAGCTCTATTACATGAACCCATAATTCCTACTTTGATTGGATTTTCTGTCTGTTGTAACTGAGACAGTCCTAACAGTACAGAAATTCACTAAACTGAGGACAGTGGCTATTTTAGGGGGGCATATAATGAGGGAACTTTCATTCTCCAATGTGCATGTTTTATATTGTTTGCAGTTTTACGATGAGCATGCAGCAAAATCAATGCCGTCGTTTCTATCTTGAGCAAACAAGTTGGCCCTGAGTTTGTGGCTTGAAGAATTAGGTGGGTGACAGTGTCAGTAAAAGAGAATTGGGGGAAAAGATGGCAATTTTGATGTAGGGCATGGGAGACCTCTATGGAGGCCCTGCGTGGGGACTTTCAGGGAGTGCTGCTCAGGAGGAAGAACCTGGGGTGAGGGAGAGTCAAGAGGGGGCCAGGTGGCAGGGCTGAGGAAGGTTACACCTCGGCCCATGGCCAAGGCCTTACTCATCAGTGAAGCAGACAATGTGCCTTCCCCCCAATATACTCCCTTTTGGGGTGTCACAGTGCCTCAAATATCCCTGTTGTTGGGACTGATGACTAAGGCCACATGTGAGTTGCAGAACCCATCAAGCTGTACATTTCTTGGAAGTGGCCTTCCAGCCACCTCCCCTTAGCTCAGGCAGCAGGGGCCCCTCCAGCTGATTGACTGATCCAGTCGGCAAGCTGATTCCTCAAGCCTGAACCGATGCTGGGAGGATGGGCGTCGACAGCAGCAGAACATGCTGCTTTCGTCTGAGGCTTCTCCCTGTTAGAGTGGCATCCCACCCACGACCTGCCTCCTCCTCCAGGGAATGTAGGTCAGGCAGCCTTCTGCCTCAGTTTCCCACAGAAAGAAGTTCAGGCACAGAGAGGCAAGCCACTTGCACACAATCACACAGCCAGGCTGAATGTGAACCCAGTTCTCCCATTCCCTCTTTCTCCACCTGACGCTCCTCACAGCAGGGATTTGGGCAGGGAATTGTCCTGGGTGAAGGTCAGACAGTGAGGCCTTTAGGAGACCGAGGCAAGGACTGGGGAGGTGGGAGGTGAAGAGGCTTCCTGCAGGAGTGAGGGAGGCACCCCAGGCAAGGGGAGCTTCGGCCCAATCCCCACACCTTCCCTGGGTGCATGGCAAGTCCGTCACTCTGCCCCAAGTGCCCAGCCCTGTGCTCTGTGCTGGTCATCACCCTGAACTCACAGACATCCTATTATGAGCCCATTTTCGGCTGGGCAGTTGGCTCAGTTGGTTAGAGCACCATGTTATAACACCAAAGTCAAAGGGTTCGGATCCCGGAGCCCACCAGCCAACAAAAAAAAGAGCCCATTTTAAAGCCACAAAAAATGCAGGCTCAAAGAGGTTAGGAAATTTGCCCAGCGTCACACAGCTAGTGAAGAATAGAGGTCTCAGGCCTGTTGGAGCCCAGAGCATGTGCAAAGGCCCCGACGTGGGACCCAGGAACAGGGTTCACTAAAAGAACCATAAGGTGACCAGCAGGCGGGGCGGAGGGGAAGCTGAGGAGGTCCCTCTCGACCCCATTCAAATCTTACTTTCTCAAGGACAACTCTCCAGCCCCCACAGGATGTGGTTTCCTGCCCAGTGGAGCAAGGCTCCATCCATCCTGGCCTCGTTCCCGCTGGGGAGGCGGGCACAGGGGGCCCCTGGAGTCAGAAGCAGCAGCAGCCTCGGGGGCAGGTTGTTTTTTTAAAGACCCAGAAGGTGAAGGAAGTGGGTGAGGACGAGGCGGGGACGCCTGATCCCGGCGCAGCCATGAGAAGGGCCTGTCCCCGGTCTGCTCCATCCGGACCTGAGTCTCCCGTAGCCACGCAGTCTGCGGTGTCACTGGGGCCCGAGGGTCGGCAGGGCCGGAGGGGGCTTCTCGGAGCGCCCGTCCTCAGGCTCCTCTACGGTCCCGTCGCGCCTGCCCCAGGCTGTCCTCCCCGCGGGGACAGGGGCGCGGGGCGCGGTCGCCGGGTGCGCACAGGCGCTCACGGAGCCGTCAGAGGAGCTGAAAGGAAGCAAGTGAAAGCAGCAGCCTCTAGGGAAAGACAGACACGTGCACAGACAGCTCGCGATGTCACTGCCGCGGCCAGCCTGCACTCCCCGCGGAGGGACCGCCACCCCGGGCGGTCACTTGGCTCTCTCGCGTCCCCCAAGGCCCGGCAGCGACAAGATCCCCCCACCCCGTCCCCTAGTTCTTGCCGCCTCTGCCTTTCCGAGCAGCCAGCGGCCAGTGTGAGGCCCCCAGCGGGCGCCCCAGGCCCAGGGACCTGCGACGTGGAGGGCTTTACCCCCCACCCGCACCCCCCACCCGTCTGCACGCACTGTCCCTGAGCACCAGCTCCCAGGAGCGCCAAGACCCTGCAGTGGTCGTGGCACAGGTAGCCTTCACAACAGCCCAAAGAACCTCCAGGTGACCGCCCTGCGAGGCCAAGGGCCACTGAGCTGATGGGCTGATGAGAGCAGTGCCCAGCGGGGCCTCAGAAGGGCCCACCCCGCCCAGCCCAGCCTTCCCTTCTGGGAACCAGCTTTTCCAGCTCTGCAGGTGGTCAGGTTTCTGGGGTGTGGATGGCTCTCTGCCCCAGGGGCTCCGGTGGGAGGGGGGAAGACTGAGGGCCTGGTTGCCCACATGGTGCTCTGCCATTCCCGTGCCCCCTCCTCCAGAGGCTCCCCAGAGACCCTCGCAGCTGAAAACAGCCTAGAAAACAGGGCCTGCCTTAACAGAAAAGACGCGATGCCAGGTGGCTCAAATTGAGGCTTTTGGACAAGTATCAGGTAGAAGCCAGGACTAGGCAGAGGCTGGCTTGGTGGGCACTTGGTGGGCAGTAAACAGCACTGAAGCTTCTCAAGAGACAGAGAAGGGCGTGGCTGCTTCCCAGTGGGAAGCAAGTTGGTGGGAAAGTTGGAAGACCCACCCAGACCTTGTCTCAGCTGGGTGAGCCTGGGCACGCTCCGAACCACAGTGTGTACCCCATTAAGCTAGGATGCAGAAAGCACCTTGTCCCAGCCAGCTCAGAGACGTGAACAATCAACACAGGGTGTGGAGAGCACTTTGGAGGCCTGAGCCAGGAAGGTATCCCAAAGGAGGCATCCTTGGGACTGAGTCCTGAGCAGAAGCTGGGAAAATGCTCCCTGCAAAGGCAGCGAAGGGGGTGGGGTGGGGGTGCAGCACCCTCTGTCCACTTTTAGCACATTAAAGATGCACAGACTGGGGGGTCTGAGAGGTGGTGCGACCTGCCCAAAGTCACCCAGCTGCCTAGAGTTTGGATCGGGCCCTGGCACATAGTAAGTGCTAACTAAACAGGGCTGTGAGGATCAGAATCCCGGGAACCAGATCAAGGTCCACCGCCCTCTCTCCTTTTCTTCCTACAAATCCTGGACCACAGTGGGCCAGACAAGCAGCTCAAGGATGAGCACGTGAACCGAACATCTGATCTTCATTCCCCTAAATTCTTCCCATTTCCTACCCCCACCCCTGGCCACAGCATTTTTCCAGGAGCCCCATGGCTAGGAGGAGGGGTTTAGTCTTCCGTCTGCCCCAGGTGCTTTCCTGAATGTTCTGGTTGGCTCGAGGGCTAAACCCCATCGCCCTGGTTTGCCACCATCAGTGGAATGTTTTCGCCATCCTCACGGTCAGTAGCATCATGGCGGGTAGCATTTCGTGCTAGGCCAAGCCCTAGAAAATGCATCCTCTCGTCAAAGCAAGGTGTGAGCTCTGGGCTCTTTTCCCCATTTTACAGATGAGAAGACTTAGAGAGGCAAAGGCGTTCAGCCAAGTTTGCATGCTTCATGCGTGCTCGAGAGGAAATCAGGCTCTGGGGAGCATCCTGTCCCGTGTGGCTGGCTGGAATGTCAGGTCTGAAGCTTAGGTGGAGCTGAGTCTTTTGTGGGGGCTATGGCAGGGGGTGGGAGGGTGAGGGCTGTGACTGGAGGATGCAAAAAGCAGAAAGGTAGGATGAAGGTCAGGGAGAGACAGTGCAAAACATGAGAGAAAGATGAACCGATTCCTGCAACCTTGAGAAGTAGCATGCACACACGTAAACACGCATTGCGCAAGCTGGCATATAAAAGTGCATGCACAAGCCCACGGACTATGAGTGCACCTGTGCACACACAAGCAAACACTGTGCATGTGGGCTCACACACAAGCATGCACACATGTACCTGCACACCTGCACATGAATGCACCATGTCACATGTGTGCATACATGCATGCACATGTGCATTTGGTGTGCGATGAGTGGGCAGGATAGGGTGCAGTGTAGAGGGTGTGCAGGGGTGTTGTTGCTGTGTACTTGGCACGAGGGTCTCCCAAAGGGGCTGCTCTTTTCCTAGAGGAACAGGGAGTGGCTCAAGCCTCCTCTGGGCAGCACAGCCTCTATTAGCAATTATCATGGTTCATTCATTCATGTAACAAACATAAGAGGAGCCATTTCTGGTGCCAGGCCAGGTGGTGGGCAGCGAAGACCCAACCAGGAGAACCCCACAGTCCCAGCCTGACTTCCCAGAGCTAGAAGTCTAGTCTTGGGGTGGGGGAGGGGCAGATGGCAAACAGGGAAGAAAAATCTTTAAGGACATTTGTTCCCATTGCCCTGGAGGAGAAGCATGGGGAACCGGGGTCTGGAGAACTGTCCGTGGAGCTGCTCAGAGGAGGCACATTTCCATGAGTGAGGGGACCAGGGTGTGGTCATGTGACAAATTAGGAAGGGGTTTGGCTGATATGGTCAGGAAGGAAGAGACTAGTGTGATTGGCAGGTGGGGGAGGCCCAGACAGGCCTGGTGAGCATGGGGTGGGGGTCTGTTGACCCAGACAGGCCCGGGAGCACCCACTCCCCTACCCACCCCATCCCCATTGTGAGTTCCTGAGGGTGGGGCTGCACCTGTCTCCTGTCTGTGCCCCACATCCCCCAACACAGGTGAGCAGTTGACAGAGCCTGGAAGTGACCACAGGCAATGCCTTTTTGCCCCCCTCCACCCATCCCCACAGACCTCAGTTTCCCCATCTGGCCAGTAGGTGTGCACCTGCACCTTCCTCACAAAGCTGTGAGGTGAGTTCGTGGGAGACTGAGCTTCCCAGAGGAGCCTTGAGCCACTCCCTGCTCCTCTAGGCAAAGAGCAGCCCCCTCAGGGGACCCTTGTGCTCAGTATGAGGCAACAACACCCCTGCACACCCCCTGCTCTGCACCCCACCCTGCCCATCACACACATGCGACCCCCACACCACCCGCACTGCACACCTCACGTATACTCCACACACCTGCCCTCCTGGCATACACCTCCGCACCCCACCTGCCCCGCGCCCTCCTTACACCGCCTGCCACGCGCCTCCGCACTTGGCCACCTTGGGCTAGTCTTGACCCCACCCCCACCCCCTGCCAGCTGAGCTCCCCCTCAAGTTCTGAGCGGGGCAGTGACAAGCAGCCGTGGCGTCTTGGACCACCCCCCTCCCCTCCACACACACCCCCCTCAGCTTCAGGGCTGTGCTCATTGATCCAAAGATGCTCTTTCCTTTTCCTCAGGCGCTTCTCTGAAGGATGGAAAAATCGATGCCCACAGAAGAGCAGGTGCAGGGAAGGTACGGACAGTGCTGGGGAGAAGGTGCAGGGGCGGGGGAGTCAGATGCCTGGGGTTCCCAGCCGGCTAGGGCTCCAGCTATGCCCACCTTCCACAACCAGCTCGGGGCAGCGTGGTCAGTCCGGTTGCGAGGGGTATTTTGTCTTTTAATATTTTGTACTGATTACAAAAGCTGTATGTGTTCATTGTAGAAAATAAAAACCAACGAGTCCATCCCCAGAGGTAACCTCCCTGTGAACGTGCATAGTAAATCCTTCCAGCCTTTTTTCTCTGCACATTGAATGCACTTTTTATTCTTGCAAAAGTGGGACATGCTCAGCTGCTTTTTTCACTCAACGCTGTGCTACCAACATCCTTCTGTGCCTTTCCCTGTGGTCGGCATCACTGTATCTGACGGCTGCCCCGTGAGCTGTCTTCTTGGACGGTGGAGGCACATGCAGGGCTTGGGCTCAGGATTTTGGCCCCTTCGCTATGTGACCTTGGGCAGGTGGTTATACCCTCTGACCTCTCCATGTTCCTCCTCTGTGTGGCGGGGTTACCCATGCCTGCCTTACAGCACTGTGGTGAGAATTGCATGAGAAAAGAGGCAGAAAGCACCCCTGCCACGCAGAGCACATCAAAAGCACTCTATCAACTGTGGCTGTTATTTTTTATCCTTACCGTTATATAGCTAAGCCATCATGTACTTAACCAGTCCTTTATCATTAAACATAGTTTGTTTATTTAATTTCTCTTTAAAAAGAAGGCTGCAATGAATATCCTTGCCAAGAAATCTTTGATGAATCCTCAGTTACTCATCCTGAGTAATTTCTAGAAGGAAAGGTGTGCACATTTTAGGGCCTGTGCTACCTACTGCCAAATTACCCTCTAGAAATGTTCCAGTGACACTCTGTCTTGGTTTCCTAAGGCTGCCATACAAATGACCACAGATTTGGTGGCTTAAAACAACAGGAGTTTATTCTCTTGTAGTTCTAGAGGCCCGAAGCCCGAAATCAAGCTGTTGTTGGGGCCACACTCTCTCTGAAGATTCTAGGGGAGAATCCTTTCTTGCATTTTCCAGCTTCTGTTGGCTGCTGGCATTCCTTGACTGGTGACCTCATCACTCCAATCTGTGCCTCTGTGGTCATATTGTCTCCACTTCTGTCTGTGTGTCTGTCTTCTCCCATGTGTCTCATATAAGGACACTTGTCTTTGGATTTAGAGCCCCACCTGGATAATCCAGGATGATTTCCTCATCTCAAAATCCTGAACTGCACTGACAAATTGTATCCCTTTTCCAAATAAGGTGACATCTATGGGTTCTGGGGATTAGGGCACAGTCCTACCTTTTGGGAGGCCACCACTCCACTCACTATACTCCTGCCGAGGGAAGAGGACCCTATAGAATCCCTTCTCCCTTACCACGGAGGGTATTCTAATCTTTTGATTTGGGTAGAGTGAAAGGTTATCTTGTTTTAACATGTGTTTCTGTGGCTATTAGTGAGGAGGAACCCACTTTCACATGCTCATTGGCCATTTGTATTTCTTATTTTGTGAATTACTGATTTGTGGTCCTTTGTCCATTTCCCCATTAGGTATTAACTGAACCTTTATCATCTCTTGTAAATATCTTCCTAATTGGCCACTTGCTTTTTAGGTCCTTTTCTCCAATGGACATAACTTTTAAACTTTTTTGTAGTCGAAGCTTCAAGAGGATTTTACCATCAGTTAAATAATTGAGCAGGCTTTTCCCATCACATTACTTTCATCTAGCACTTTATGGTTCCACTTTTATATTTAAGTTTTTGTGTTGTCCGCAATTCATTTTAGTTATGGTGTATGTTAAAGCTAACGTCCTCCCCCCTACCCCAAATATTGAACAGTTGTCTTAATACCATTTAATAAATAGCCCATCTTTTCCCTACTGATTTTAAATGATGCCTTTATAATATATTGAATCTGACTTCTGGTTCCAGTAACCTAGCAGACTGAGCTGATGTTGACACTCCTCCGACTGAGGAACGTTGACAACATTTAACAACAACGACAACCACGAAAATAATTGATCCTGAAAGAAAGAATGGGAGATCCCCAGGCGCTGGAGGTGGGGAGGGGAGAACCAGAGAAAGACACTCTTCTATAGCTGAGGCTCCCACAAAAAGCCAGGGCCCCCGTTCAAGAAGAGCTCGCAGCTAAAAGCCAAACCACAGGATGAAATGATCTACCACAGGGTGACTTAGCAGACAAAGGAAGAAGAGGATTAGACCACCGAGAAACTGAGATAATAACACAATCAGAAGAGACTATAAAATGAGTGTGCTTTAAATTATTAACAGAAGGAAAAGAAACCATAAGAAAATAGAAAGACCATAAGAAAAAGAAACTGTGAAAAAAGAAGAGGCAAATTTGAAGAAAAAAGACAAAGATCTTCTAGAAATGAAAAATGTAGCCATTGAAGTAAAAATTCCCATGGGTGGGTTAAATAGCAGATAAGACACAGCTGAAGAAATGTTCACGAACTGAAAGACAGAAGGGAGGAAATTGCCCAGAATGCAGCCTACAAAGATAAAGAGACAGAAAGAATGAAAATAGACACACAAAGGAAGGAACGAGGAAGCCCAGCATGTGGCTTAAAGAAGACCTGGAAGGGCCGGCCTGGTGGCGCACTGGAGAGTGCACCGCTTGAGAGCGTGGCGGCGCTCCCGCCAAGGGTTCGGATCCCATGTGGAGACCGGTTCCCGCTCACTGGCTGAGCGAGGTGCGGGCGCAACACCGAGGGTTGCGATCCCATTGCCGGTCAGTAAAAAAGACAAAAAGGAAAAAAAAAAAAAGAAGGCCTGGAAGGGGATGGATTATGATCAGAATGGGAAAGAGGTCATTGTCAACATAATACGGTCTTCAAATATTCCAGTATTGATGGAAGACAGGCCTCCTCAGGTGTAAGAAGTGCATAAACCCAAGAAGGATAACACTGAATTTGCACCTAGGTGTCTATACCAAATATGTAATACTAAAGACAAAGAACATGGCTTAAAGCAACCAAAGGAAAGAGCAGATTACCTAACGGCCCCCGTAACAAAAGCCTACGATTCTTAGCTCTTCACACATTAGCTCTTGAAGTCCTAAAAATGCTTTCAGTATTATTGATACCCACATCTTCAAGATGGAAAAATCGAGGCACAGAAACTTTTAGTCATCTTTATTATTTAACGTTCTTAAGTAATTTTTGTTACGATAAATGGCCCCTGAAGAATCACATTCCCCACAACCATACCCTTTTGTGATATGACATTGCCACTTATCCCTTGAAGAGGACACTATTGCCACAAGTGAGAAGCAGAGTCAATTTTCCCACCCCTTGAATCCAGACTGGCCTGAGACTTGCTTTGACCAATGGCCTGCAGTGAGATTATGTGCAACTTCCACACCAGACCTCTTCTGAAAAGCCTTGCAGCTTCCACTTTTGCTGTCTTAGAACGCTTCCACCACCGTGTCAGGAAGCTCAGTGCAGAATTCTGGTGGAAGGAACTACCCAGCCAACGGCAGCACCAACTGGCAGACATATGAATGAGGTCATCCTGAACCCTCCAGGTGACATGTGCTGAAGGTTGTATGTGTCTCATACAACTGGAAAATCATATGCTGAAGTCCTAATCCTCAGCACTTCCGAATGTGACTGTATTTGGATATAGGGCCTTTAAAGAGGTGATTAAGGTAAAATAGGTCACATGGGTGGGTCCTAATCCAATGTGACTGGTGTCCTTATAAGAAGAGTTTAGGAAACAGACAGGCACCATATAAAGAACTGGAAGGAAGAGGCACCTATAAGCCAAGGGGAGAGGTCTTAGAAGAAACCACCCACGCTTGATCTCAGATTTCTATCCTCTAGCCTTGTGAGAAAATAAATTTCTATTATGTAAGGCGCCCAGCCAGTGGTACTTTGTTATGGCAGCCCAGGAAAACTAATATACCAGTCAAGCCCAGGTGACAGCAGCCATGCGAACCACCCCAGGCAAGAACAGCAGAACTGCCCAGCTGAGCCCAACCCAAACAGCACATTGTGGGCCGTAGATAACTGCTTCACACAATGGCTAATGGCAGGGCTGGGACTTGAACCCAGGCAGCCCAGGACTCCAGGACACATGTTTTAACCACAGTGGCACACACCTTTTTTTTTTTTCCTTTTTGTCTTTTTTTGTGTCGCGCCCGTACCGGACTGGGACCAGCAACGGGATCGCAACCCTCGGTGTTGCGTCCGCACCTCGCTCAGCCAGTGAGTGGCCGGTCTGTATGTGGGATCCGAATAATGGCAGGGCTGGGACTTGAACCCAGGCAGCCCAGGACTCCAGGACACATGTTTTAACCACAGTGGCACACACCCCACAAAGAAACAAAAACCATCAGCAATGACAAAGGCCCAAAAGACAATGTAATAATATCTTCAAGATGATTAAAGAAAATATTTGTCAACCTAAACTGTCTTCCAGCTAAACTGTCTTTCGAGAGTGAGGGCAAAATAAAGACATTTCAGACAACAACTGAGGCTCTTTATCACTCATAGATCTTTACTAAAAGAAATAGTAAAGAGTTACCTAAGGAAGAAGAAAATCAAGCCCTGCATCAAGTATGTGATGCAAGAAGCAATGAGCAAAGCTTAAAACATGGGTGAAATCTGAATAAGAGTTTGCCGTGAAAATCAACAATAGTAATGACAAGTGGTGGATTAAAACAAGGTGGATCTAAACGCTAAAGTCACCATAACATGTGATTGGAAGCTATGACTGGAGTTAAATCACTCCAAGACCTTGTACTGTCTAGGAGGAAAGTGAAGGATATCGATTTAGATTATATTAAGTAAATTGTACACAATAAAAATGTAAAGATAATCTCTAAAAGTTAGAAATGAAATGTATAACTTTCAAACCAATAGAGAGAAAAGGGGAGAAATAAAGAAAATGCAATCAATCCAACAGAAAGCAAAAAAGAGGAGGGGGAAGGCTATCGATTTTTTGTTTGTTGATTTTATAATTGATCACTTTTGTAGAAATCTCCTATCATTTAACAGTTTTCCATTTGCTTCTCTTGGGTAGACAATTATATCATCCACAAGTAAAGATAATTTTGTCTCCTTCTTACTGGTTGCCTTTTAGTTTACATTTCTTGTCTTATTGCATCGTCCAGAACTTTGAGAGCAATGTAAAGTTATAGAGATTTTATTAAACATCCTTACCATGTCCTGGACATGTCTAAGAATTCTTTTAGTATTTTAACATTAAATATGATGTTGGCTCCTGGCTTAAGATAGATATTCTTTGTCATTGAATTAGTCAGAATAAGCTAGGCAATGCTGCAGTAACACATAACATCAAAATCTCGTGGTTTGAGAGAGGTTTATCTCTAACTCCTCCTAAGTCTGCTGTGGGTCCAAGCAACCCTGCAGGACAGTTGCGATTGGCTCCACATTGCACCTCCTCAAACAAAGGCTCTCATGCTTGCTGAGGCAAGGGAAATAGAACTGGAGAGTCCCACACCAGCAATTAAATGCTTCTACCTACAAGTGGCACACATGACTTCGGCTCCTATTTTATTGATAAAGCAAGTCACACAGCCCTGCCTAATTCCAGTGGAAAGTGCAATCCCAGCCCAGAAGGAGGACTGGGAAGTTTAGTGAGCATCACAGATATCACCACAACCATGTTAAGGAAGTATCTTTTCATTGTTTATTTTATTTTATTTTTATTTTTTAAAAGATGACCGGCAAGGGGATCTTAGCCTTTGGCTTGGTGTTGTCAGCACCACGCTCAGCTACTGAGCAAACCAGCCATCCCTATATAGGATCCGAACCCGTGGCGGTGGTGTTATCAGCACCGCACTCTCCCAAGTGAGCCACAGCCCGGCCCTTTTCATTGCTAATTTTAGACTTGGAAACCCTAAAGACCCTAAAAGTCAACTTGGAAAGTCATTGGGTCTTGGGGGATCAGTCTAAAGGGTGAAGTCGTGCCTTCTTGGGCCCGGGTGGCTCCTGTTGGCATGGGAGCCTGGCTGTGCATTGCTTTAACTCTGTGAGGGCTCTGAATCCTCATAACGATTCCTCCCCTTTCCTGAACTCATCTGGGTAGATTTCTGTTTCTTGTTACCCAAAGAGTCTCAACCAGGATAATTTGCTGGTATTTTGCTTAGGATTCTTATCTTATTCCTAAGTGCTCCCGTTTTGCAAAGGCCATGTCTTTAAATTACCACACTGTTCACTAACGTCGTCTGCTGTCTCCTTCACGAAGCTACTGTCCATAGTCCGCCTTCTTTGCTGCTTCAAATGCTGATTCCTTTTCGATGTTTTGTTGTGTTTCTTCACAGTCCTTTGTTGCTTTTTCCTCTGTAATTCCCTTCAAACACAGAAACATCAGTCCATGCTCCAAGATTATAAATAGACTGTGTGTGCTGACTGCCTCCGGTCCTGTTCTCTTAACACTTGTTTGATGGCTAAGTCTCATTCTCAGTTCTGGGCGACAGAATCAAGTGGGCTTTGCTCGGTCCACTTCCCAGTTTCTGCAGGCTTCTGCCAGCTGCAGCTCTGCTGAGCAAAGGTGACGTTGGTGCCTGCCCCACGGCCTGGTTCTGGGATAGTCTGAACCAAGAGAACACGTGAACAGGTAAAGCCCCAGCTTGCACTCTCCCGGGGGTCTCCTGCTGCTCTCCCACACGCACCCCTGCACTCATCAGGTTTGCTTGCCAGAATACCATGCACCACGAAAGCCCCCTTCCTGCCCACCTTGTCTGAATGACCAGGGGACATTACTCCAGTCATCTTGCAGATTAGCATCTGTGGGAGAGGGACAATGGTCCAGTTCTCAGATTGGCACAGATTCCAGGTCTCCAAGTGGGCTCTGAGCGCCTCCCCACCTTTGTCCCTGGTCCCTGGGTCAGTTGCTCTCCAACACCGTCGTCCCCTGTTGTCATTAGCATGGGCTCCTCCCAGATTCTGGCACGAGGTTGGCAGCGGCCTTTGTTTCCAATACTGACTGCGGTTTCATCTTTTTCTCTGCCTTCCGCGTCGTCCCCTGTTGTCATTAGCATGGGCTCCTCCCAGATTCTGGCATGAGGTTGGCAGCGGCCTTTGTTTCCAATACTGACTGCGGTTTCATCTTTTTCTCTGCCTTCCTGGGTATTTAGCAGAAGCATATGTAGGGCTATTTCAGGAGGTTTCTCATTAGGTGCCACTTTATACAGAAGTCCTCAGGTTTTTAGTTGTTTTTTTGTTTGTTTAAGCCCAGATTTATTCACTCACATATTCATTTGCTCCAAAATAAAGGAGCGGCTTCACCACTGGGTCTCATAGGGGATGTGGAGAGGTCACCAGCTAATGATCAGGAGAGTTTGCAAGGACGGAGGAGGGTGGCAGGACCTTGTCCCTCTTCACTCGGCTCTTCAAAGCCACCTTCCCCAGGGGTCTCTCTATCTCGGAGACCTCTTTCTTGTGCCCCCTAATTGGCAATCTGTACAGTCACACACGCTTCTTGAGCACCTACTTTGCTCCAGGCACCAGGTGGGGGAGAGACAGATCTACAGGGCTTCCTGCCCTTGTGGTGCATGGTTTCCGTCTCCTTCCTTTAGACCATGGTCCCCGTTTGTCACCATAGTTTGAGATGGTTATTCAATTAATTATTCTGTTAGCCTCCTGCTAGACTGGCGGCTCCATGAAGGCAGGGACAAGGCCTGTATCCTCAGTGGCTAACCCCACTGGGACTGGGTAGGGCTGCCTGGAGGAGAGGCCCGTTGGAGCTGGGCTTTGAAGGGTGGGTAAGAGTTCGGTGGGGAAAAGGCAGGGTGAGGGCAGGAGAGAGGGCGGGTTCACTCTCTCTGGGGTCTCCTCAGCCCAAACCTGACATTTCCTATTGGCTTTGCTCTCCCTGTGGCTTCTGCTGCTACCTGGGGAAAGTTCCTCTCTGGATCTCTTGAGAGGTATAACAGCCCCAGGAGCTGGATGGTTCTCAGGGGAGGACGAGGTCTGCCGTGTCTGTCCAAGCGAGCAGACAGACTTGTCCTAATGGAAAGAACAACCAGGTCATCTACGCCTAAAAGCTGTGCTCCAAGAATGGGCAGGTCCCCCATGTCCTCTGGGTGCCCATTCTTCAGCTTGCTTCCCCTTTATCTTTTTAAGCAGATGGAAGTGGTGCCCATCCCAGCGTGGCAGCCTACGGCTGTCATTACTTTTCCAACAGGCATGTTGGTGGCTGGGTCTCCTGGACGGGAACCAAAAGCCATTTGCTTCGGAGGCAAGGTTTGAGTCAGGCCCAGCTGGGTTTTCCCATCCTTTATTTGCCTGGTCCTATTAATAATTAATGGTACCATAATGAGAATTGCTTTTAATAGAATCTGCTGCCATCACTGCATTCTGCTCTTCGCCAAGGGTTTCCCCCACAAGGATTCATGCTCACATGGCGCATTTCCTGCCACGGGCACCAGGGAGCTGGAAGTTTCCCTGCTGATGTTCTTCATGGCCCCCTGTTGAGGCCTGTTTTTTTTCCCCACCCCCACCCCCCTAGTATAGAAGCCCCTCTTGCTCCTCTGTTATTTCCTCTCCCCACTCCAAAGCCCCATCCATGGTCCCCTCAAGGTCCCCACCGTGGAGCAAGGCTGCCCTATCCAGCCCAGCCAAGCATGACATTGTCAGGCCTCAGCTGTCACCAGGCAACTGGTCCTGCTGCTGTGCGCCCAGCCTGGGGTGGTTGGGGACAGGCAGGCAGGAAGCTGCTGTGCGCCCAGCCTGGGGTGAGCACGGGACCCACACCCTCCACGCAGGAGCTGACATTCTGCACAAAACGCTCACACAAAGCAAGGGCCATTATGTGTACAAGAAAGGGCCGGGCAAGGCCCAGGTTTGTGAGACCTCAGGAGCATGTCACCTCTCCCCCTAGCCTCACTTCTTCCTCTGCAGAGCAGGAATGAAGATGGTCCCTACCCCACTGGGCAAGGCCCAGGTTTGTGAGACCTCAGGAGCATGTCGCCTCTCCCCCTAGCCTCACTTCTTCCTCTGCAGAGCAGGAATGAAGATGGTCCCTACCCCACCAGAATGTTATGAGGAGCAGGGAAGCAAATGGCGAGGAGGGAGCAGCTAACCCGGGGAAGCCCCCTAATGCTACTCTGGGAAAATATCCGTGATGTGCCCAGGGTTTCAGCTGTTAATGATACTGTTGATGGTGGCATTATTTATGATGTCACAGCTTGGAAACTACCTCCATGTTCAATAACAGGGGATTGACTTAAATAAGTGTGAGCGTGTCCACACAGCGGGGCACTCAGCTGCCATGGGAAAGGGGACTACAGGCCCACTCCCCAAACTACTGTGACTCGGTGCCCCCGAGAGCCTGGGAAAATGCAGACTGTGGCGGTCTGGGGCAGGGCTGGGTTTCTGCTCATAGAACCAGCGGCAGGTCGGGAGCGCTCTGAGTGACAAGCGGGCTTTGGGCGATGCAGTAGTTCAGGTCGTGCTGGGGAATGGAGGAGCCGGGCTGGGAACAGGGTGGTGCTGGGGTCCCCTCCTGTGCTCCAGTGGCAGCCAGCGCTACAGTCATTAGAAAGTCGGGAGGCTACAAACTCAGGTGCTCGAAGTGGTGATAGATGGGTGATGAATTACAAATCATTTCAAATGTTCTTTTTGGTTTATCTTAATTTCAAAATTATCCACGATTAACATGTATTACTTTTCTAAATGGAGAAAAATGTTATTTTTTAAAAATAACAAGTGTTCTCTAACTTTGCCTACAACACAATCAGGGTAATATCCAGCCTGGAAAGACAAGGGGATTCTGAGAAGATGCAGATCAGGGTGGATTCTGGCCTCGCTCCAGAGCCCACGTGAAGGGCGGTGGCTGGACTGAGCCCACGGAGGCCCTCACCACGGGCCTGACGCCAAGCTGAGCCCTCTGTATCCTGCATCACCCCTGGACCCCACGACCCCCTGAGAGGGGGACCCATTATCACAGGGACTGGTATTGGTACCACTTGGCAGCTGAAGAAACTAGAAGCTCTGAGAGGCAAGTGACCTGCCCAGGGTCACCCAGTTCCTTGTGGGGGAGGAGCAGGAGTGGGGGTGAGGGGCCTACTGGTGGGAATGTCTGTCCCAGGTGCAAGGAAGCCCCTTGATCCTTGAAGGACTTTGTCCAGAAGTCAGGGTGGCCTCACCAGAAAACAGAAAGACAGGCGATGGAGAGCGTTGAAAATTAGCTGGAGGTTTTAGGTCCTGGGGGAGGCAGTGGGGAGCCATCGAGTGTTTCGAGTGACAACGAAATGATTCAAGTTGTGCTTCCTCCTGGACACACGCTAGGAGGCGATTACAACAGGCGGGGCTGGATGACCCAGAAGGACAGCAGTGACCATGAACATTCACCGAACTCCTGTGACGGCCAAAGACTCCACGAACATTCTGCACTCGGGCCTCACAGCAGCCGTAGCACGTCTGTGCTGCCGTTCTCCCCATTTCGCAGATGTGAGAACCGAGGCTCAGCGCCATAAGGTGGCACAGCCGGAATGTGAACCCCAGTCTATGACTTCAAAGTGGGTGCTCTCGGCACATGCCACACTGCGGAGAGAAAGGCAAGCGGGGAAGGCGGGGAGCCCCAGACAACACTGGCAGCCCCACGTCCCAGGCAGGCCTTGGGCCAGGCTGGAGGTTCAGAGACAAACAAGACATGTGCCCCCCACCCAGACAGTCTAATGGGGACAACACACAAGTAGACAGACATGGTGACAGAGGCTCAGGATGGAGAATCGATTCCTGGAGAGCTTGGGAGTGGACAAAGCCAGCTCCCTGGAGGAGGGGTGGTCCAGGGTGAGTCCTAAAGAATGAGCTGCTGATGCCATGACGAGGGAGAGCATCGTAGGCCACAGAACAGCACGTGCAAGGGCCCGGGGCCTGGAAAGTAGCTGCGTCTGGCTGGAGCAGAGGTGGGGGCGGAGAGGGGCGAACCAGCAGGGGGCAGGACCCAGGTCCCCGGCAGCCTTCAGAGCCAAGAGATGGAGCTGACTCCATAAGGGTGACAGGAGCCCCTGCGGGGGACGGTGGGGGGGGGCATCTTATCGAATCCACAGCCCCCTGAGTGGGGCATGAGTCGTCAGTGCCATCCTGGAGGCCGGGGCCTGGGAAGAGGCAGGAGGGGAAGGAGGAGCCGAGGGGTCTGGCAGCTGGGAGGACCGGGCAGGTGTGTGTGCGATTCCTTGTGGGGGAAGAGCCGCTGCGGGCTGTGGAAGATGAGAGGAGAGCAGGAGGGCTGGGGTGTCAGTGGGTGACAGTTCCAGGACGGGAGGGTGGCGCTCAGGGGCCCCCTGGCTCGTGGGGGTGGCTGTGGCAGCACTGAGGAGCCGGTTTAGAGGACAAGCCCAGGGACCCCCAACACTCTGGGTGCCCTGGATGTCCCACGCCCCAGCCCTGGTCCTCTCACCTGCTGCTTGGTGCTCTAACCTGGGCTGGCTCCTACAGCTCCAACCACCCCTGGGGCTCTAGCCGGAACCCTGATGGGGTGGAAGGCACCAGCCCCAGGCGATGCTGCTGGAGCTGCCTCAGGAGGCAGGAGTAGGGGCAGCATCTCACTGAACCTTCCTTCCAGCCCCACGAGGCAGAAAGTCATTGGGGCCATTTTCAGAAGGGCAAACTGAGGCCTGGCATCACGATTCCAATGACACACAGCTGGAGATGATGAAATCAGAGACTGTCCCCAGGCCTGCTCTGGTGGTCCGGGTGGGGGTGGAGTGCTTCCTCACCTCCACTCTTGGGGAGCCAGCCCTGCCCTGCCCGCCTCTGCCCAGAGACATGAAGCAGCGAGGCCTGGCCTCCTGGGGCAGTGGTGGCAGCTGGTCCTGGACCAGGAACAGGGAGAAGAGGGAGGGAGGGAGAAGCAGCCTGCGGAGGGGACGAGGGGTGCAAACCAAAGTGCAGCATTCTCTGGCGGCGCTCCCAGGCTGGCCGGGAAGGGCTGAGGGCAGCCCACCCTGCGCGGTGTCACTGTGTGTGCTGTGCCAGGACTCATTGCTCACTGGGCCCGCTCGGCCAGCGGCCAGCAGTGTGCACAGACCGCTGTGATTGGGACCTTTGGGCTGGGCAGGCTTGGGTCTCCATCTCTTGATCCCACTCCCGTTACCCTGTTTAATCCTCACTCAACGCTGCTCGGTGGGTGCTATTAGCATCTCCATTTTACAGATAAGGACACTAAGGCCCAGAGAGGATGACATGAGCTGGTGCCTGGAACTGGCTGGATGCAGGGCCTGCCTACCCAGTGGACGTCCAGTAAAGGGCAGCTCTTTCTGGAGAGGTGTCGTCACACACAGCTGGTGAGAGGCACCCTCATCACCCCCATGTGAGTGAGCTGGAAACTGAGGCTCTCCCTGGCTGGAGACTGGGGCGTGGGCACACAGGCAGGCAGCCCAGCCCCTGCCCCTGCCCCCTGCCCACAGCCTCCCACTCCACCCCTACAGAGGGGAGTGCCAGGAGGCCTGAAGGAGGAAGCGCTTTTCTTAGGGCCAGAAGGGAGAACAAGAGGGTGTTAAGTGATCAGAGGTTCTGCCTCCAGAGATGGTGCCACCTGGTCCAACCTGCTTAGAGGAGGTGGCCCTGGCTGGTAGATCCTGGTAGCTCCCCTCATACCCAGGTGCCCAGGAAGGTGGGAGCAGCCAAGAGGGACTTCGCCTCACCTTATCATACCCACTCCTGGTTCCCTGGAGGTTCTTGAGCAATGTTGCCCGATAGGGTGTGCAGAGCAGCCTCAGCCCCCAGCCCCCTGCCCCCCAGGCCCGTAACCCCACCAGAGATAGTACTGCCTTGCAATCGAGCCAAAATTAGTTCCCAAATGTAGGAAATTAAGCAACTTCCCTGTGGTGGAGACCAACCATCCACATCAGCATGGAAAGGCTCTGAGAAGTCCCACAGGAAAGAACCCTATTCGATTTTGCTTAATTCAGCCTTTCCTGCAATGTATTTAAACTATGAACTCCACTTTTCCGAAGAAATACGCATTAGCATCTGTGGCATATTAAATATGACCACAAATTCTTTGATGCCCCCGTCATTGACAGGTCGGATCTATGTTCCCTGCCTTCAATCTGGGTGGGCTGCATGACTGCTTTGACCAGTGGAGAGGACACGGGAGCAGTTCCGGGGTTGGCCCTTAACCGTCCTGGCAGCTTCACCCCTGCCTCTTGGAGTGCCTGTGCATCAAGATGAGGCCTTCCTGGGCACCCAGCCCAGGGGAGCTTCAGGTGACTCCAGCCCCAATAGTTCTCTGCACCCTCCTGCACGAGCCCAAGCAAGAACCGCCCAGCTGAGCCCAGTCAACCCCAGAATCACAAGAGAGTCTAATAAATGACTGCTGTAAGCCACTGTGTTTGGGGTGGCTTGCCATGCAGCAGCAAACTGCAGCTCAGGGTGTGCCCTCTGCCTGGAGTGCCCTTCTGCTTCCTTTTCAATTTGGGAAGATCCTTCTAGGTTCATAGGAGGCTTCCACGGTGAAGACTTATCTAACAACTATCAAGGCAGCTGCAGTGTCCCGAGGCTGGGATCTGCCAGGGCTCCCACTGACCAGCTGTATGAACTCAGACAGGTACTCACCTCTTTGGGTCTCAGTTTCCTAATCTGTAAAATGGGGATAATAATGGTAACTACTGCATGAGGTTGTTGTGCAGATTAAAATGGATAACGGGGTAAAGCACACAGCAGGCGCTGGATAGATGGTGGCCATTACCAGCTGCTCAATACCTCCATCAGCACAGGGCCTAGTGCTGGGAGGGGGTTATTTGCATCTCAGCTTTCCCCAGACCAGATGCCCACTCCCCAGAGAGTGTGTCTCCTGTATCTCACCTCTCACCACAACCAAGAACAGCTTTTGTGAGGCTGCTGGTGCTCAAGAGAGGTTTGGTGAAGAATGAATTCTCAACTGTTCCATCTGGAAGGATCCTCAGAAATTAGGAAACTGAGACCCCTTATTTTTGCTGAGGCCCAGAGAGGTGGAGGTCACACAGCTAGTTCTGGAACTGGATCCCAGACCTCAGCTCCTCACCTAGTGCCTGCCTGACACCAGAGTCCCTGAGTCTCAGAAACTGGTCTTCTCTGACCCCTCTAATCTGTCTTGTGCCTTCTGGAGACCTGACATTGGCTACTTAGCACCTGGACCGCTTCCCTTCTTCAAGACCCGACGACACCTCCCCCCACACCTCCCCCCTTTCTTCCTGTCAGTTTCTAGGCTGGTTTGGTTTCTAAACACTCTGGAGAAATTCTTCCCGCAGAGGGCAGGGCAGTGCTGGTCCACATGGGAGAGCTTTTTGTTTGTGTTTTGTGTTTGTTGCATAGGGAAGGTGTGTGTGTGTGTGTGTGCTTCACTTGCCTGCTACGGGGGACTGGAGGACAGGAATGGGATGGTCCTGCAGCTGTCCCCAGCCCTAAGAGAGCTCCACAGGCCAGATCTCTGTGTGTGTGTGTGTGTGTGTGTGTGTGTGTGACTTGCCTGCTGTGGGGGACTGGAGGACAGGAATGGGGTGGTCCTGCAGCTGTCCCCAGCCCTGAGAGAGCTCCACAGGCCAGATCTGTCCCTGCCACAGGAGGCAACCCTGGGACCCAGATTTGGGAGACTGCTGCAGAGGGATTAGAGCTGGGAACTGCAAACAGACTGGCCTGGCAGTGGGCCTGCAGTCCAGGCTTAAAGGGGCTGCTGGAGTTATAAATAGCCACCTTCCCAGTGACTCCCCAGGCCTTCCTAGAGAGGGACATTCCACAAGCCTCTCACCAGCTTTGACTGCAGTCACCAGCCAGCTTCAGGGAGGGAGGGATCCATCGAGGAGGAGCTGGTGCTCAAACAAACAAACAAGAGTTTGAATATTAAATGAAACACGGGGCTTTAAGTTGCAGGGAGCAGGGAGTGTATGTCAAGAGACCCTTCCAGCTGGTGACCCTGAGGACACTGCCTGAGGATTCCTCCGTTATTAACAAACATTCTCCTTTCTCCCCCAGCTCCCTTGAGCCCATGTGCAGGGCCAGAAATGGCTTCAGGGGAGGGGTTGGCACGGGTCTAAGCAACGAACTGTGGCCTCTCAGGGACTCAGTTTCCCCACCCCTGGAGGACAGGAGGGCAAGGAAGAGAGATGAAGGGAGCAGTCAGCACTTTGGGTCCTTCCAGCTGAGGCCCAGGACCTGTTCCGGGTCAGGCACTGAGCAGGTGCTGCCACGGGTGGGGGGCACCTCTGTGAGCACAGAGCTCAGAAAAAGCTCCGCCCAAGGAGGTAAATGTTGTTGAGCTTGTTCAATGGCGGGTGACCACCCCCACGTCCCTTCTGTGCTCTCCAGGCACTTCCCCTCCCAGGGCCTCCCTCTTCCCATCTGTGGAGTGAAAGGGGTGAACAGGGCCACCGGGGCCCTACTGGGCTGGACTGTCAGCCCTGCACGCAGGTGCTGCAATGGCCCCATCAGCAGATGGGAGACCCGAGGCGCAGAGGCCTGCAGGGTCCCCCTTGCCAGGGCCGCAGAGCCAGGAAGAGGCCAAGCAGGGATTAGATGTCCGCTCTGTCTCACTCCAGTCCCTGAGCCCTTAACCGCTCCTGCTCCTGCCGCGTGGGCCTGTGACCGACTGATGAGCCGCTGATGGGTGGACTGACTGGCCTGCCTGCCCCCGCCACTCCCCGCAGAGCCAGCCCGTTGCCGGGGAAACGACCCCTCCCCTTGGGGCCTTCAGGGGGCTTTTGAGTCCTCCCACCCTGGGACCTTCTGCGGGGAGCTGGGGTCCTCAGATGGCAAGGACTGGGGAAAAGATGGAGAGATGGGGGGACAGCAAAAGGGACAGAAACCTACAGGGAGAGACACCAAAATCTCCCCATTCCTGCTACCAAGGGAGACACAGAGAGAGACAGAGACGCACACACAAGGTGAGACCGAGGGAGTGACACGGGCCACAGAGACGTGAGGTGAGAAGAGGGAGACCCCACCCCCGCCCCACAGTGACAGAGAGGCAGAGACACACGGAGAGGGAGACACCAAGGAGAGAGACAGCCAGAGACAGGGAGAGGATGGAGGGGAGGAGGGGGAGACAGAGGCGGCAGCGGTTAACTTGTGAAAATAAATATTTATAAATGGAGGCTTTCTAAATTCTTTTTGCATTTCCGGAGTAAATTATTCATCTGCATATCTCCCTCTCTCCTCCCATCTGCTTAGGGAGCTGCCAATGGGGAGGGGGCCTTTCTGTGCTCACTCCGCCCCGTCTTCCTCT
>NW_007726191.1:1030252-1038279 GCF_000696425.1 Galeopterus variegatus | reverse complement strand
TTTCTGTGCTCACTCCGCCCCGTCTTCCTCTCCGTCCTCCCCACCCTCCTCCCCTCCCCTCCCCTTTCTTCCCTCCCGCTCCCTCCTCCCCCCTCCTCAAGCTGGAGGATGGAGGCAGGAGAGGAGAGGCACTGCTGGGGGTGACAGGCTGCCATGCTCTGGGTTTCTTCCCTGCCTTAAATAAGAATAATCCTATAAGTCAGTGAGGCTGGGATTAAAAAAGAAGTCATCGTCACTGGCAGTCTGGCACCCCCAACAGGGACCACGGAAATCTTCCTCCAGAGGACTGGGGATGGCAGGGTTGAGGGGGCCTGGGGGAGAGCAGGCAGAGGCTGACAGAGGGGGGAGCTGCGGTCCCAGAAGGGTCTGGGCTCGAGCCTGAGGCCACATCTGCTTCCCAGGGGCCTGAACAAGCCCCTCAGCTCACTGGTCCTCAGTTCCCCCCTCTGCGGGCCAGGGGCTAACTGCCTGCTCTCTAGGGCCAAACCCGTTTAGTTTAGGAGTCTGTGTGGGAGTCTGGGAGGTGTCAAAGCCCCTCTGACCAGTTCCCACAGCTTATCAGGCACAAAGGAGGAACCGAGGAAGACTATGTTAAAATATGGTAAGAGTTCCTAAAATTGGGGCAGAGTGGGGAAAAGCACTGTGACCAGCCCCCCAGTCGTAGATTGCCAAGTTAAAAGGTCACAGGTCACACCCACTGTCAGTTTGCGGCCTCGCTTCTTGGAGCCTCAGTTTCCTTGTCTACAAGCTGGGTCCAGTGATGTCTCCCTCCCCTTGACCAATGACAAGGTCCTCCCCCTGCAAACTGCTACGTGCTATACACATGTGGCACTTGTTCCCTGCTCCACTCTGTCACCCGAGCACAACCCACCGCAGCTTCCACGCCCCACCAGCCTCCAGGTCCCTGCAGAACCTCTTCTCCCCCAGCAGGTATGGTCACCACGGGATGCTGGGACAGAGCGCTCCCCCTGCCACTGAGCCCAGCCCGGAAGGCTCAAGCAGACAAGCCTTTGGGGATTCTTCAGGGCTCTGCATCCTTCTCCAGTGCTGCAGGTGGAGGGTGGTTCTTTACTGGCCTTACCCTTCTGGGTGACAAGACCTGGGTACCAGGTCCTGGATTCAGGTTCTGACCCTGCCATTTGACCTTGGCTCTGTCCCTTTTCCGTCTGGGGGTGATATGCCCAAGGTTCCTTTCAGCCCCTACCTGCTTGGGATCCTTGTTATTGCTATTAACAACAGCACGTGCTACTGATCTGTTACTGACATGCCAGGAGCAGCACCTGGAGCCTTACAGCTCCTTGCATCCTCCCCACGCCCCACTCTGATCTAGGGTCCAACTGCTGCCCGTACTACAGATAAGGAAGCTGAGGCTCAGAGCATGAACTTGCTCCAGGTCAGGTGGCTGGATGGCCCTGAGCAGGGGCTCTGGCCAGGTCTGGCCTGGGTGACATGGAGAGGGGTGTCCTCACTGGTTTCCTGTGCTTCCCACAGGGACATCCTACAGGATCTCAGTGCTGCTGTCCAGTGGGAAGGTGGCCGCCTGGGGTCAGGGTCTGTGCCAGCTTAGCAACCTCAGGCCCTACAGGACCCTCAGAAGCATCTGCCTCGTTGGGAAACTTCCCTTTCTTCTGTCTGTCTGGTTACAAGCAAACTCAGTTAGAAATGCATTGGTGCCTGGGGTCAGGGTCTGTGCCAGCTTAGCAACCTCAGGCCCTACAGGACCCTCAGAAGCATCTGCCTCGATGGGAAACTTCCCTTTCTTCTGTCTGTCTGGTTACAAGCAAACTCAGTTAGAAATGCATTGGGAAAATGCCACCTGCTCCCCCCAATCTATCTGCCGTTGGTACTGCCCGTGGCCAGCGATCCCCTTGTTGGCCTAAAGTGGTGGTTTTCAAGCTGTTTCATAGACTCTAGGCGGCATGGGGTTGGGGGTAGGAAGAGGGCCGGGTAGGTGGGCTCCCACCCCCTACCCCTGCTGAGTTCGGTATTGATCACTTGGGTAAGACTTATTTTGAGAAGAAAAATGAACAAGGTTGAGGCTGGAAGGTGAGTGTTAAAAAAGCAGTTTGAAACTCACTGCTGTAAATAATTAGGGCCATTTGGGAGGAAGAATGGAAGCTTCCTGAAGTCCCTCCCCTTTCTGTAAATCAGCTCTCCCCAGGCTGCCACTCCAAGGGCGAGCAGACAGAAACAAAACAGAGCTGCAACGTAAGGGGGCTTGGGCATCGAATTCTGTCCTTAAAACAAGCCCGCCAAGTGGGGACTGTTGTAGCCATGGTGTGGATGAGGAAACTGGGGCTCAGAGACCTTAAGTAACTTGCCCAAGGTCACACAGCCAGTACAAGACTCAACTGGGACTCTCTCCAATCCGTCTGACTCCAAAACCCAAGCCCTTGACAGGGACTACCCTCCCTGGAAGAAGTCACATGGTCACCTGGTCACCTGCGTCTTGGGTTCTTGCCCCTTCCTATTCACATTCAGTGTCAAACCATCCCAAAGGGTTTCTTTGGGCACCAGGGAGGACTCACAAACGCTCACCAAGGTCTGAGGAGTCACTGAGGGAGAACACTCGGTGCTTTGTGGTGCCCTTGCTGTGGGCACTGTCACACCGTCCACCATTCACCCCTCCGTCAGGGGCCTGTGGCTCCTCACTGGGTGTGGCAGCCATGTTTGCCAACCCCCAATGGACGTTGTCCCCAAAGCATCAAAGTAGGGCTGCTTGGGTTGCCTTACAGCTCGCTCTCCCCATCGTACCTGTATGGGATTGGTTCTAGGGCCATCGTCACCACAGTCCCCAGAATCATGACTCCTCTCTGACAAGCAAGGCCAGGTCCTGGCCAGTCTGGAGTCCCAGTGCTGTCGTCCCTAGAGACAAAGGCCCTCCCAGGAAGTTCCTGGGATCCAGTTGGTCAATCTACCCTCCACTTTGCCAGAGAGACCCTGACACTTAGGACCACCTGGCCCAAGCTGGGGCCTGCTCTTGTGCTTAGAAAAAGTCCCATTGGTGAGTGGGGTTGGGTGACATACCATACATCAGAGAGAGGCCAACTTGGCTTTGTACTAACTAAAGACACAAACCGGGGTGTCTGGAAGATGGCGGAATGAAACGCTGTGGAGTGGATGGAACTTTCTTTGGGGTGGGGGGAATCATTAGCACCTGCTTAGTTGGTTCCAAACCCTGCAAGACCTGCTCCCTGGAGCTGGAGTAGCAGCTTCCAACCTAGCAAGGCCGAAGGCGGGGGAGGGACTGTTTGTTTGCACCCTGGGAGGCGAGGGAAACTGACGGAGATTTCAGACCCACTCCAGTGACGCATCCACCCCACCTTTAGCAAGAAAGGTAGAGATTTTCATTATCATTGTCATCAGAGGGGGTGATTAGAAACGTTTAGAATCTGCAGAAGGATACTCACCCAAGTGTTAACCAGAATCACGCTGGGTGAGGCATGTTCGTGATTTTTTTCCTTCTTGCTTGTCGTTTTCAGTGTTGCTTGAATTTATTTATTTATTTTACAATAAGTGTATTGTTTCTTCCTAAAGGATAGAGACACTACCCAAAAAAGAGAGAGAAATTTCAAATCAGCAAGACAAAACGGTGCTGAAACTGAGATGCTCTTGCCGAGAGATGAAACAGATACGAAACTAGCAAAGGGAAGTCCAGGCTGATTGTTAGGCGACTGGAGGAGCCAGAGAACCAGACCAGGGAGTTCCAGGAAGTGACCGTGAGTTTCAGAAACTTGCTGAAAGAAAGCTCCTGAAGAAATGTGAGTGCTTTCCAGAGGATGCCCTACTGAGGTTTCCAGTAGGGAACTGGGATCCCAGAATCCAAGAGGATTCACACCTGGCGGCTTCTCCTGCCAGTGCGGCCCATTTGAAAATCCCCTGAGATGGAGAACTCACCCTGGTCCGTGGAACTCCAGCTCCTCCAGTTCCGTCAGAAACTCTTCTTAAAAGCTCCTTGCGACCCTGGAGCCAGCACTGGCCTCCTGGAGAGCTGTCAGATTGTTAAATGCACCTGCCCTTTGACCAAGCAATTCCACCTTTAGGAATTTATACCACAGAAACATTCACACGGTGACAAGGGAAAAGGCACAAGGAAATTCACGGCGTCACTGTTTATAACAGCAGAATTTTGGAAACAGCCTAAACACCCATCCTTAAGGGGACTGACTATATGAACGTGAAGACACTGCACAATGGAAGAGTATGTGGCTGCTAAAATTCCTGCCTGTGTGGGCCGATTGCAGGGATTCTTCAAGGGGAGACAGAGAACAGTGATCCTGCATTTGTATTTCAAAGGGGGCATCTAGATACACACCTTGAGTGTGAGTAGAACCTTCTGGTTCTCCCCACAGCCAGTTCTCTCTTTCTCAGGACCCCCACCCCTGCAGTTGGGTGAGGCCACGTGACAAGTGCCCTCAAGGCGCCCTACAGGAAGTGAGGTGATGGATGCTCTTTCCTTGCCTCCGTGATCTGCAGACGCAGGTGCCACACACGATGGAGGCATCCTGGATCCCCCCTGAGCCTTCACACGGAGGGCAACTGCCCTGAAGAATCACCTGGACTCACAGCAGACGTGGCTGCATGCAAAACAAACTTTTGTCGCATTAAGGCGCTTAGCTTCGGGGCGCACTTGTTACTGTGGCACAATGTAGCCTTGCTAACAGGTACAGATGCATCCCCAGGCACAGGTGAGCCTGGCCCGGGTCCTGAGGGACTCTTGAAAAACCACAATTCAGGAGATGCTGAGAGACCTTGATAAGTCCCTTGACTCTTCAGGCCTCAATTTCTCCAAGTGTATGATGGAGCAGGGGATTTTTTTCTCCTCTGACTAGGCCGATACTGC
Organism: Galeopterus variegatus; assembly: GCF_000696425.1. Classification (NCBI taxonomy): domain Eukaryota; kingdom Metazoa; phylum Chordata; class Mammalia; order Dermoptera; family Cynocephalidae; genus Galeopterus; species Galeopterus variegatus. The sequence goes on along the minus strand of NW_007726191.1, from coordinate 1,033,436 downwards.
TCATGTCCCCAGACTCTAAAGGGCTGAAGAATATCCGACAGCACTTGGGGCTGCTGGGTGCTGAGTGCCCACTGCACATTGGCTGCTGGGCAGAGCACCTCGGGGACACCTGGAGCCCTCGCAGTGGCCCCAGGAGGGAGGCACCATGATTATCCCCATTTTTCCATGAGAAATCTGAGGTTCAGATAGGTGAAGTCACTTGCCCAGGAACACCAGCATCTGTGATTCTTAACTGCTCTAATGTCGATTGCCATTTACTATTTTTATTCCCTGCAAATGCAACTTTTTGCTTGTTTGTTTTGGCGGCTGGCAAAGCCTTGACCAAACCCTTGACCTTGGTGTTATCAGCACATGCTCTAACCAAGTGAGCTCACTGGCCAGGCCTCCTTACAAATGCAACTGAAAAAGACAGGCTTCTGTCAATAACTTGAGAGAACTGGGAATGAGAATTTTTTTAATCATGGAAAAAATATACATAACATCAAATTTACCATCTTAACCATTTTTAAGTGCACAGTTCAGTGGCATTAATGACACTCACATTGTTGTGCAATCATCGTCACCATCCATCTCTAGCACTTATTCATCTTCTCAAACTGAAACTCTGTCCCCATGAAACACTCACTCCCATTCCCCTGCCCCAGCCCCTGGCAGTCACCGTTCTACTTTCTGTCTCTGAGGCTGACCGCTTTAGATGCCTCACGTAAGTGGGATCCTACGGTATTTGTCCGTTCGTGACTGGCTTGTTTCACTTCGTCTATTGTTCTCAATGTCCGTCCATGTGATGGCACGTGTCAGAATTTCCTTCCTTTTTATAGCTGAATGATATTCCATCATATAGATAGACCAGGTCTTATTTATCTATTTGTGTGTTGAAGGACACTTGGGATGCTCCTACCTTTTGGCTATTGTGAATAATGCTGCTATGAAGAGGGGTGTTCAAATATCTCTTGAGACCCTGCTTTTAATTCTTTGGGGTATACACCCAGAAATAGAAATGCTGGATCATATGGTAGTTCTATTTTTAATTTTTGAGGAACTGCCACACTGCTCTCCTCAGCAGCTGCACCATTTCACATTCCCACCAACAGTGCACAAAGGTTCCGATTCCACACCCTCGTCAACACTTGCTATTTTCTGTTTCTTGATAGTAGACATCCTAATGGGTGGGAAGGGATACATCATCGTGGCTTTGATTTGCATTTCCGTAGTGGTTAGTGAAGGGATAAGGATTTGGGGGGGGGGTGGCCAGCACAGGGATCAATACTTGGACCTTGGTGTTAACAGCATCACGTTCTAACTGGCCAGCCCCAAGGGATAAGGATTTTTAAATGCTACCGGTTCCGGTTCCATAGCAGGGCGATTAACTCGACCTGTGTCTATGGGAGGAAGCAGGGGTCGGGGTGCTGCCCCACCCCTAGGGATGTCGTGGTCACATCTCAAAGTCCTCAACTCCCATGCAAGCGAGTAGACTGCAGTGTGACCCGTGCCCCAGTGAACAGGCTGACGCAGAGGCCCCACCCAGCCGGGGTCTCAACTTCCCCAGAACCTCAGCCCTGATGTTGCAACCCCTACTTCCCCTGCTGGGCCTGAGCAGGAACTGAGCTGGGCCTTTCCAGCTCCGGCTAACCCTATGACCAGGGAGTCCCCACCCAGGCCTGGGACACAGAACAGAGAGGAGGCAGCACCACAGGGAGGTGGGAGGTGGGGCCATCTGCATATCCCTCAGCTTTCCACATGCAGACAAGGGGCATGCACAGCTCATGCAGGACGAGAGCACAGATGCTGCAGCCAGACAGATGCGGTCTGAGTCCCGTTTCTGCCATTCATAGCTGTGTGACCCTGGATGAGTCACTTCCCCTACCTAGTCCTTACCGTTATTTGTGAAATGGCTGCAGTGGTGCTGAGCACACAGTAAGCACTCACTAAAGGCTTCCTACAATTACCAACACTATCATCATCTTCATCACCAGCATCCACCAGGATGATCAGCGGCACCTGTGTTAAACCTCCCATGACTCCCCATTGCCTGAAGGAGACCGTCCACCACATCCTCACGGGCTGTTGGGCACTGCCTGGACTGACCCATGCTGACATTTCCAGCCTCTGCTTCCCCTCACTCATCACGTTCCAGTCACCAGAGCTGCCCTCCCCGGGGTGGGGGGCTGCCCTCCTGTCCCTCACCCATGCAGAGCTCCCTTCTGCCACAGGCCCTTTGCATGTGCTGTTCTCCTGCCTGTAATGTGCTTCACCAGCCCGCAATCCTCCCATCCCTTCCACAGCTAACTCCTAAAGGCTTCTCAAACATGACCTCTTCAGGGAAGGCTTTCTAGACTTCCTCCCCTCCCTCCCAACCCCCACTCCTCCAGGCAGGAACCCTGGGCCCTCACAGCCCCATAATCCCCTAGAGCACTTCCCACAGGTGCTCACAATACTGAGCTGCGAAACTATTTGAGGTATGTGAGTCTCGCCACCGTGCGGTTGCCTGCAAGGCCGGGAGCACGCCGTTTGCTTCCCACTCAGACCAAGGTTGACCCAGGTGCCTCCAAAATATTAGTCAAATTGAATTATTACTTTCCAGCAAGACCCTGATTCTCTCAACAAAGACAAGCCATTCCCAGTATACTAAATAAGCTCTAACTTTCCTACCTTTGTAAGATTGTCCCTTTCATGAAATGAGCAAATCTGAGAAAGCCCTCAGCGACATCCTGCGTCCTCATTTTTCAGCTCAGAAAACTATGGTCACTGCACCTAGAGCAGCTGCTGCCACCCCTCGCTGTGCCTCCTCCCAGCCCCTTGCTCAGAACACAAGGAAGCTTCAGGCTGCTCCCCGGCCCCCCTGGCTTGGGGACGGCCACCTACCATGAGTAATGGAGTGTGGCGGGGAGGAGCAGCAGCATTTCAGCCCCATCAGCAAGATGTGCAAGAGGTTAGACCCGACTCAGCCGGTCCACACACAGCACCCCCAACCAGCTGGGGAAGGAGGGTGTGGACCCCAGGGACCATGTGGCAGGAGGCCCAGTGAGACCACGTGGCCAAATCCCCCGCCGTCATCGACCCCCCCCTCCTGTGGCTTATCCATCTCACCAGATATTTATGCTCAGCCCAGTTTGAGGGAGGCCCTAGTGAGGACCCCAGGGCCTGCCCTCCTACAGTGGGGGGAGGGTGCCGAACAAGCGGTCTG
>NW_007726191.1:1028399-1029801 GCF_000696425.1 Galeopterus variegatus | reverse complement strand
GCAGGAGGCCCAGTGAGACCACGTGGCCAAATCCCCCGCCGTCATCGACCCCTCCCTCCTGTGGCTTATCCATCTCACCAGATATTTATGCTCAGCCCAGTTTGAGGGAGGCCCTAGTGAGGACCCCAGGGCCTGCCCTCCTACAGTGGGGGGAGGGTGCCGAACAAGCGGTCTGCACAGTGCTTCCTTCTAGGCAGCAGGTCCGGTCCCAGCCCACACCAGCCCCAAGCCCAGGCTCAGCACCCAGCAGGGTCTCTGGGTTTGGGGCTGGCTTTACAGGATGCTCCAGAGGGCACCGTGGGGTGCGGGGGATTCAGAGAGGAGCCGCATATGTGTTCATTCAGTGTGGTTCCCGATGAAGCCACTTTCTTGACACGTTACTGCAAACACAGTCAGTCGTAGCACTGCTGTTGTCACTGTGGCTGGGGCCAGTGCAGTCAGGTGACACCATGTGAAGGGCTGCAAGGATGCACTCTCCCAAAATATAGGGTAGTCAGGGGAGGTCACCTTTTGGCTGGGCTTTGTGGACACCAAGGATGAGCCCCGGGGTGAAGGAGCCACAGCTCCCAGTGAGGAGCGGGAGTCCCCCCTGAGCCTGGGGCAGGGGTCTGGGATGTTCCTGGACATCAGAGATACTGAGCACCCACTGTTCCAGGTTCCCACAGGGCTCAGATCCCATGGGGGATATCACAGAGATGAGACAAAACAAATGAGCAGCTAGATGGACTGAGAGAGGTGGAAAGTTGGGCAAGGAAGGGGGTCAGGAGGACTCCTGGGGGTGGTGAGGAAGTGAGCAGTGAGAGTGGCCAGGGCGCTCCAGAAGCCCGGAAGCGGGGGTGGGGGGGGAGGCCAGAGGGGACCTCGCAGGCCACTGGAGGGACGTGGGTACTGGAGATGCCAGTTTGAGGGCTCCCCTGGCTGCTATGCCTAGGGAGTCTTCGGTGGGCGGACAGAGGGTCAGAAGCATCCAGGCTTCCGAGGAGAGCCAGTGGGGTTTGTGGAGCTGATGGGATTTGCAGAGAGGAGGAAGGGAGGAGTCAGGGAGACTGATGCTGGGCTGGCCTCAGCAACGTTAGGGCGGCCGCCATCGCCTGAGACCTGATCAGGAGGAGGGGACACAGGCTCCCCAGGTCCCTCCCAGGCCTGATTGATTCTCTGCCCGAGAAACTCAAAAACATCTGGGGCAGACACTGGATTCTTCACGTGCCCTCCCAATCGGCCTCGCCAGTGTAGGCACACACACACCCTCGCCCACAGACACACCCTCACTCACACGCACACACTCACAGACACACACTCATATACACCCTCACTCATGCTCACGGACACACACTCACACACTCACATGCACACACTGACACACACACATCCACGCCTTCCTACTCACGGACACACGCACATT
>NW_007726191.1:1018878-1028027 GCF_000696425.1 Galeopterus variegatus | reverse complement strand
CCTTCCCACTCACGCACACACGCACACTCACATGCACACACTGACACACACACATCCACGCCTTCCTACTCACGGACACACGCACATTCACATGCACACACTGACACACACACATCCACGCCTTCCTACTCACGGACACACGCACATTCACATGCACACACTGACACACACATCCACCCCTTCCTACTCACGGACACACACACACATTCACACGCACACACTGACACACACACATCCACACTCTCATACTCATGGATACACACATTCACACCCTCACACTCACTGACACACTCACATGCACTCACACATACACACACATCCACACCCTCATACTCATGGATACACACATTCACACCCTCACCTGCACACTCACGGACACACTCACATGCATGCACACACTCACACGCACATACATCCACATACTCACTGACACACATTCACACACACACTCACACATTCACACCCTCACTCACACACACACACCCTGCCCCCCATCAGGGCTCAAGGACCCCTCATTTGTCCTCGGGGTCTGTAGACTGGACGGGGTTGGTGTCGTGTGCATGCTCACAGATGATCCCTGGTGACCCAGGGGTGCAGGGAGGGCAATTTCCCAAATAGCTGTCCCCAAAGCCCAGGATCTACCCCCCAGAGGAGCTCAAGTCCAGACAGCAAAAGAGCTCTCCTTCATCCTGCAGATGTTTGGATAAGAGCTATTTCCACCATCCAGGTAGATGGCATTTTAAGTGACTCAATGTACAAAAATCTGGATGGTCACACACATGCACATACATGCACATACACACACATGGAGAGCTTCTCGAGAGAGCTGTGTGCACCCCTTGCTTCCTGTCCAGAATTCCCAGGCTACGCCCCATCCCCCAGTATCCACGTCCTTCTCATCTATGCAAAGCCTTAGGGGGCCTCAGCCTTTTGGGATCCTTGCCTCCTGGACTCCTCATGGCTGCCTGGTGGGGTGTCATATGCCTCCATTCTGCAGTTGGAAGGACAGAGTTTCCCTGGCAAGGGGAGCAGATTCCGGGCTGGGAGCGGGGAGGGGATGCGGAGGCAGAGAGGCCATCGCTGGGAAGGGAGGCTGAGCCTGAGCCAAAGGCAGGCAAAACCCTCAGGGAAATAAGCTCTCCAGCTGCTTGTCGGCCCAAGGACAAGCGTGCTCAGCTGCTGTCACGTGGACACACACACATATGCATACATGCACACCGACACACACATGTGCATTTGGACACATACGAACATGCAGTCCCAAACTCACCCTGACACAGAGATACACACTGACACACACACTGAAACTCACACACTAGCACAATCCCACACTCAAACTGGTGCACACACATCGGCATACAGATACACACACCAGCACACTCGCAATGACACACAAGTACATACTGACACACCGGCGCACGCGCACACACACACACACACACACAGATGTGGCACTCTGGGCCTCCAGCCACCTGAGCTGTCCTCTCTTTAGCCTGGAGTCTGCTCTCAGAAACGCTTCTGGTTTCTGCCCTCACACTCACACCACCCTCCAGGCCGGCCCCCAGCTGCCACGTGGCCCGAAATCCTGAGAAGTGAGTTAAGATTCCTTTAAAACGAGCACCTCGAGTTTTAGGCTTAAACAATGTTTTGAAAATCTGGGCCTCAGTCCCGGGGCTCAGTCCGATGTGGGCCTGTGTTACCTGGAAGGAGGGGGTCAGTAGGATGCTGGGCGGAGGTGGGAAAAGGGGGAGCACGGTCGTGGTGTGGGATTAGAGAGCACACGCCTGCACCGCCCCCAGCTGAGGACAGACTCCGGTGACCAAAACGAGTATCAGAGGGCTGCGAAGGTCAAGGACAGGGCCGTGGAGAGACACATTCCCACCCCTCACTCTGCGACCCTCCCAAGGGACTTCGCTCCTGTGAGCCTCAGTTTCCCCATCTGCACAGTGGGTGTGATCCGCGGCCCACCTCCTAGGGCTAGTGTGACACGTGAATGACATCACACCTACGAAGCGAAGCTCTACGCCCTGGAAGCCCAAGGAAAGAAGGCGGTGTGCGGCGGGGTGCGTCGGGGGGCGGCGCGGGGGGCAGCCTCTTCCTCCTCCGCCGCTGAAGCCCACGCTTCGCTTCCCCGGGGACCCTCCCGCTCTTCAGGGGCAGAGCCGCGCTCTCGGCCTTCTCTGCCGGCGGAGACTGGGGGGCTCCGGCTCCCCCTCCAGCCCCGATCCCGACTCCCACCAGGAGAACCCCCAATTCTCTCCTCCACCAGCCCTCCCCAGCCCACAGGCAGTTTTGCATATATTTAAATCTCCTCTGCGCGTTCCCCCGCCCCCTCGGAGAAAGAGAGAAAGAAGTGACGAAGCCCGTCATTTGTCCCCGTCCCCGCACCCCATCCGTCAGGGCCGCCTCGAATGGGGCGCGCGCCCGGGACGGCCGCTTTCGTGGGGCGCCGCGTGTGACTGCAGCGGCGCGGCGGGCGCAGCCGGCCGGCATTTGCATACATATTAAACGGAGCAGTAAAAAATGCAGACATGCAAACCATTTGGACGGCTCCTCGGCGCAGAGCCTGCCAGGAAATCAATCTTCTGGTTTCTTAAAGGAAACCTGCTTCGGGAAGAGGTGGCAATGCCACACAGCCCGCGGGCCCTGGGAGGGGGGCATCGTCTGTCCATCTGTCCACGGGAGCCGGCTGTGGGGGTCCTCCCCGGCCACAGAGGAGCCCCCGACAGGGAGCCAGGGGCAGCGGAGTGAGCATCGTGGGTCCTGGCTCAGCCAGCTGTGTGCCCTAGAGCAAGAGGCTTTGCCTCTCTGAGCTGTCCTCATGGGGGCTGGGGGCGTGGGGGCTGGGAGCCACTAACCCAAGGTCACTCAGCCCCTCTATGCAGAGCCTGGGTCTCCAGCCAGGTGCTGAGGAGGTTGGCCAAGAACACAGGTTCTGGAGGCAAGTGGCCTGAGTTCAGAGTCAGCTGTGTGATCTTGCGCAAGTGCATCAAACTCTCTGTTTCCTGAGAAGGGGGAATCAATGTACCTCCCTCTTAAGTGTGTTGTTGGTAGATTAGCCTTTAAAGCACTTGGCTCATTGTCCGGCATGCAGTAAGCGCTCAATAAACAGTGGTAGAACAGAGGGGAGGAGGGTCCTTGCTGTTACTGGTGTGGTTCTCTGGGTTAAAAATCCCTCTTCATGGGCCGGCCCGTGGCGCACTCGGGAGAGTGGGGCGCTTGGGTGCGCAGCGGCGCTCCTGCCCTGGGTTTGGATCCTATATAGGGATGGCCTGTACGCTCACTAGCTGAGCGCGGTGCTGGCCACACCAAGCCAAGGGTTGCAATCCCCTTACCGGTCACAAAAAAGACAAAAAAAAAAAAAAAATCCCTCCACCTCTGCCTACGTGGTAAACTCCTCCTCCTCCTGAGCCTACTTACCTGTGAAATGGGATGTTTTGATTCTCACAGGAACTTCTATCCCTGTTCCACAGGGGATGTGACTCTGAGGACACGAGGATCACTTATGCAGCCCTCCAGAGATGTGGAGTCCCATGAGATCCCTGCTGATTCCAGCCAGATGTGGCCAAGGTGGCACCTCTGAGGGCTGCTGAGGCAAAGGGGCCACCCACACAAGCCCCAAACTGTCCAGACATCCATGGGACCAGAAAAAGGCAAGTGGCCCAGAGCCTTGGCAAAGCCAGACGGGTGAGGAGTCCCCTCCACCCACCTCCACTGTACAGATGAGGAGACTGAGGCTGAGAGAGAGGTGCCAAAGCCCAGAAGCTAGAAGGTGGTGGAATAGGGTCTGTCTGAGTGCAAAGCCACCTCCCCAGAGGTCACCCGTAAATGTGTGAATACTGTGGGGGGTGGGGGAAGGCACTCATCCCACAGCAGCAGGGGATGTAGCTTCCCCCCAAAGGAGGGACGTGCCTGTGGAGAAAGAAATGAGTTTTGTGCCTGGGCCCAATCTATTTGGTACCCAAGGTTCTTTCTTGAAAGGATCCCAGAGGAAGAAAGGGAGGACAGGGGGTTTTCCAGAACCAGCTCAAGTCTGGCCTTCATTCATTCACTTCACACCCTTGGAGGCGAGCAACAGGAGTGACCAGTGTCCCCAGGACCAGGCTGGACAGTGGGCAGTGCTGGGGAGGTAATGGGAGGGGGTGCCCTCAGCCCAGTGGGAGCCGCAGACCTCTCTGAGCCCTGAGGCTTGGGCGGAGAGGCCAGGCCAGGGTGTGGGGGGTCTTTGCCTTCAGTCGGAAGAGGGTCCCCTGTGGCTCAGATCTTCCCCGGTGAGTGGCAATGTGACCTCCAAGCTGTGTATGTGAGTTGCCTGGTGCCGTGGGAACAAAAGAGGCCAAACCCAGGGCTGTGGCCCAATTCCCTGGTGCCTCGCTGTGTGACCTTCGGCAAGGCCCTCCCCTCTCTGGGCTGGGGTGGCTGCGCTGACTACGCCCTTCTCTGTCTCTCCAGCAGCCCCTCTCTTTCTTTCACTCCTGACCTCCAGGCTCTCTGGGCTCCTGTCCCTCCACCTCCCTCTGCAGCCTGACTGCAGGCCACCCCCACTGCCCGGCAGGTGGCCTGGAGGAGGAAGGGGGCAGGGCGGGAAAAGGCGGAAGGGGTCGGAGTTACAGGAACCGTCAGGGCGATTGCTCAACTAGGCTCGGCTTCCAGGGCCTGCATGGGCCCCACCTCCACCAGCCGCCCTCCCTCCTAGCTCTGCATTGCAAACATTCCTCGCCAACCTCGGGTTGCTGCAGCCCCGGAAAGGGGAACTGCCGCAGACACAGCACAAGGCCGCCAGAAACACTTAACCCCTTCGTTCCTTCCAGGCAGAGCCTTCAGGCAGGAGGGAGAATGGGGCTGGGCGGTGGCCATCTGAGTCCTTCCCAGGCTCTGGGTGACCTGGTCAGGTGACTCGCTGGCAGGCTCAGCCCCAGGTTGTCAACCTGGATCAACAGGTTGTGCATCCGGGGTCCAGTCATCTCTAGTCATTGACTCACTCAGCAGACGTTTCCAGAGCTCCCCCTGGGTGCTGGGCATGACGCCTGGTGCCAGGCTTGAGAATCCAACAGGGCAGCCCTAGTGTGTTGGGGGTTGGTGAGATGGGGCTTTGATGGGCAGGTGTGTTTTAGACGGTGAGTGCAACGAAGCATCTGGACTAGGCGGGGAGGGCTTCCCAGAGGAAGTGATATTTAGGGATCTGTGTGACAGGAGAGGGGAGAGTTCCAAGCAGAGGATGCAGAGAGCAGGAGGCTCTAGAGAGGGGTTGGCACACTCCAGGCTGTGTGCTGGAGGAGAGGCTGAGGAGAGGAAAGCCCCCAGGTGGCTCATGCCAAGCCCCAGACGGCCTTGGGGCCACTCCCAGCTTGGATTGTCATGAGGGCAGTGATGAGCCATGGAAGGGTTTATGTGGGAAATGACATGGTCAAGTTTAGCTCTAGGCACTAAGAGTCCCTCCAGTAAAAAACAGAACCTTAATGAAAAGAGGGAGATAGCACATTTTCATGTACAAACCAAATATACTCTAAAACCAGAACACCTGAACCACGCCAAAGTGCCACCAACAGGACACATTTCAAATGACAGCCTGGCTGCTGGGGCTGGGACTGGGCTCTCCTGCAGTCCCAGTGGCCACTCTGAGCCCTGCCATCCCCAGGCCAGCTAGAGGCCCCAGGCTTAGGTTTGCTCTTCCTCCTGGGGTGGGGTCAGCATGTCCAATAATCCAGATACCACTCCTGCATACAACTGGAGCTCAATAAATGCAGCAATTAGTCAGAGTGCTGAAGTTGGGAGGGTCTGAGAGATCTTCTAGACCCACAGCCTCCTCACTTTACAGATGAGGAAACTGAGGCCCAACAATGGCTGGCCCAGGCTCCCCCTGTGCAGGCAGGTGTGGCAGGGCCAGGCCGGCCACCATGTGTGTGCCCCAAGTACAGGGCCCCCCCCCACATGCAACACAGACTCCCACAGTACATGTCCAGAGAGGAGGCCAGCATGCCCAGCCTGCCCATGACCCACAGAAGAGACCCCCAAATCTCTGAAGACCCCCGCAACCAAAGCCCCCTTCCTTTCCCCACCTCTCATGGGGCCTCAGGTCTCTTCAAGAGGCAGAGGCAGAAAAAAAACAGAGATTCAAGCCCAGAAACCAAGAGCTGTTTGGAAACAGGCAGTCACTAAGCCCAGCCTCCTGGAGGGAGATGACTCTTTTGTTTCCTTAAAGCTTGAAGGAATGAGCCAAGAGAAAAAGAAAGCTGGAGGGAAACTTCTAGACTGTATTGTCTTTGCTGTAAAGATATTTCCTTTTCCTTCTTTCCTTTTTCTATCCCTTCTTCTCCTTGTTCTTTCTAACGAAGCATTACTCAGAACATCAACATGCCAGAGATGAAAGCAGAGCTGTCCTGATAGGGTAGGTGGTGGTGGTCTTGGACCCGACCCCATGCACATGCCCAAGAGCTCCTCCTGGCCAGAGAACAGACTGAGGACCAGCAGAGCAGACAAGCCCAACCCGTGAGGCCTGGGGAGGTTGAGACACTTGCCCAGAGTCACGCAGCTCTGAAGGACGGAGCCTGAGAGCTCCCAGACTAGCCTAACACCAGAGCCTGTACCTTCAGCCCCTCCCTGCCACTCCCTTCCCCTGACGAACGTCCTCCCAACCCAGGCTCAGGCCGCAGAATCAGGAACCAGAGCCTGCCTTGTCTTCTGAGTGTTGTCTCTACACTTGGGTCTATTTGTTGGAACAGCAAATTTAGCCAGACTTCCCCTAAGTCCTGCTGAGCATGTTGAGACTTCCGAGGGAAAAACACGCCCAGGATGCGCCCTCTGTTGAAAATTCATGCCCCAACAGGACAGGAAGGGGCTGGGCAGGCTCTGTGCCCGCACATGCCTCAGGGAAGGAGGGGCTGAGTTCCTTTCAGCCTCCAGGGGTCATCCCTACAGGAGGTCCAAGCAGGAGCTAAGGTCTGTTTTGTGGCTCAGGGTCCACTCTCTGCCAGTGGACCCTTCCAGGCAAGACAACTTCTATAAGGGTTACTCACACCTGGAGAACCACCACCTCAGTGACCTGCCATCAGCTCTGCCATGATGAAGCATTCCAGACCCCTCATGCTGGCTTCTGAATCCTCATCACAACTGGAGGAGTTTGCCACCATCACCCCATTTTACAGATGGGAAACTGAGGACTGTGAAGTCACACAGCTAATGACCAGTGTGGGTAGGCCTGGGACATAGGTATTTGGGGAAGCCAGGCACATGCTCGTTACCAGTAGGCCTCCCAGCCAGGCAGCCCTGCCCCTTTACCCAGACTGGGGACATAACCACTTCTCACAGCAATGAGGTTCCAGCCAAACCAAAGATTCCCCTGGCTCACCCTGACTCCTCATCTCGTCAATGTACTTAATCCTCCCCCGTACATGAAATAAATATTTTACCTCATCTATTTATTATTTGTTTATCGTTGGCATTTATCCATCCTAAGTTTACTCTCCACTCCAAATCTTCTCCACGTGGGTTCACCGGGGTCACCAATGTCGTCTCTGAACTTCCAGAAGGCAGAGTTGCTTGTGTCGTGGTGGCTGTCATCCCACCAAGAAAATCTCATCTCATGCATTTCATAGAAATGAGTGGGCTAACTTGGAAATATTGGAGGACCCTGCTGCTTGGGGCACAGTGCCATGATCCCCTGAGGCACCTGGCACACAGCACATGCTCAACAAACGGGCTGGGTTATTATTACTGCTGATGCTCACCGGGGCTTGGCGTGGCTGATGAACTCCTGGTCTCTGCCTCCTTCCTTCATATCACAGCTTAACTGGTTCACTTCTCAGAGTTACTCATGTTCACTAGATGGCAAGTTACCTGTGTGCTATGGATTGAATTGTGCCCCCCAAAGGTTCATGCATTAATCTCCACCATAACAGTGTTGAGGGTGGGAAATCCTATGATGGTAATTGAAAGGCGGGGCCTTTAAGAGGTGATTAGATTGTGGGGACCGTGCCCGAGTGAATGGACTGAACCACTCCTGGAGTAACAAGTTGATGGTTTAATGGGTGGTCATGGGCATGGTTCTGATGGCTTTATAAGGAGAGCAAGTGAGCAGGTTAGCTCTCTCTTGCTCAGCCATCCACCATGTGATACCCTGTGTCACTGTAGAGCCACCACCAACAAGACCCTCACCAGATGTGCCCCCTGGACTGCAGACTTCCCAGCCTCTGAACTATAAAAAATAAATTTCATTTCTTTATACATTACCCAGTTTCAAGTATTTTGTTGTGAGCAACAGACATGGACTAATACACTGTCCTTGTACTGAAGTGACAGTGACCATGGCAGTCAGCTTTCAAGATGGTCTCCAAACAATTCCCTGGCATTCACAGCCTGTGTAGTCCCCTCCCACAGTGAATAGTGCTGGCCTGTGTAATCAGTGCCATCCAAGGCTAGGTCATAGAAGGCACTGTGGCTTCAGTCTTGCTTTCTTGCAAGTGAGTCTTCACTCACTCTAAGTGAAGCCAACCACCATATTGAGAGGAAACTCAAGCAGCCCCATAAAAAAGTCCATAAGGCAAGGAACTGAGACTTCCTTGCCAACCATGGGAGTGAGCCATTTAGGAAACAGATCCTCCAGCCCCAGTTGAGCCTTCAGATGACTGCAGTCCCAGCTGACATCTTGACTGCAAACTCAAGAGAGGCCACAAGCTGGGAACAGACAGCTAAGCCACATCTGAATTCCTGACCCATAGACACTGTGAGATAATAAATGCTTATTGTTTTAAGCCACTAAGTTTGGGGTAACCTGTTATGCAGCAATAGGTAACTAATACAGAAACAGAGACCTTTTAATGATGAGGGTCTTTCACTGACTGTGTGTTCCTTGGAATACGGATCCCAAGCTATGCTGTAGAAAATCAAGTCAGTTGAGCGTAAGCAGTGTGGACTCTAGTCTCCTATTCAAGATTCCCAGAACTTGGCATATTAAAATAGACCCCGCCAGACGAGGAAGCTCTTAACCCAGCATTTCTCAGGAGCCACTGACTGTGCAACTCTGGTGTCAAAGCCTCAGAGCATTCTTTGGGACACACAACCAAACTGTCACGGCAGCTGGTTCCTTGAGCCCTTTAAACAATTGTGCCCAAAATGGAACCAAAAATACACAGCCCAATATTCCCAGTCTG
>NW_007726191.1:1010551-1017962 GCF_000696425.1 Galeopterus variegatus | reverse complement strand
GCTGTAGAAAATCAAGTCAGTTGAACGTAAGCAGTGTGGACTCTAGTCTCCTATTCAAGATTCCCAGAACTTCTTGGCATATTAAAATAGACCCCGCCAGACGAGGAAGCTCTTAACCCAGCATTTCTCAGGAGCCACTGACTGTGCAACTCTGGTGTCAAAGCCTCAGAGCATTCTTTGGGACACACAACCAAACTGTCACGGCAGCTGGTTCCTTGAGCACTTTAAACAATTGTGCCCAATATGGAACCAAAAATACTCAGCCTAATATTCCCAGTATGGCATTATATACAAAGACAAGATGGCTGGTCTGCCATGATGGGACCCTGTCTCTGGGCTCCTTTTCCAGTTGAGGGGCTGTTTTGCCCTGGGCCACCCCTAGTCCCACCCATCTTACAACCAGTGGTATTGCTCAGGGCTCTGCATGGACCTCAGCCTTTGTGGGGACCACTTGGGATTCAGATTTTGAACCCCAAGCTCTTTAGCACCGGCTCTCATCAGCTCAGCAGCCCCTGACCCTGGGCCATCCTGTATCCTTGAACTCTCCACCCCTTCGTGTTGGCTGCACCCTCAATACCTGTGCCTCAGAGCTGGATATTCCTCAGTGGGAATGCAACCGTGGTCTTAAAACACGAGTCACTGGAAAATAGCATTTGATACAGAAAGATTCATTTTACAAGCAACTTTTTAAGAGCAAATCCACCCCCTCCAGCAAGGAAAGGCTGTGCTCAGAAAACCACATTCTTTCAGGCCCCTGGGGTTGCGTGGGGGTGGGAACAGAAGTCTTTCTACACGCTAGAAGGCAGAGGTCTTTTCTTTTGTTAAAAACATAATTTCACCCTCACGCTGCTTTGTCTTTCCTGGCGTGGGCATTTTGGGGCTCTCGGGCCTTTCTGGAGCCACCACTTCCAGATACTAAGGGGCCTGCCTCCCTCTGGTCAGAGGCCCAGGAGTGGGCACTGGGGGTGGGAGAGAACCCGTCACCCCCTCGCTACTCAGAGCGGTGCCCAGCCTCTGTCTCACCTGGGAGCCCTGCCCAGTCCTGCCATGTCAGAGTCTGCATCTGAACAAGACCCCAAGGTGACTGAAGGCACATTAAAGTTGGGGAGTGCTGTCTCAAGGTGCCCTCAGCCTGCTCGCTCATGAGCTGCCATGCCTGCCTTCCTCCCCACTTCCAGGCTTCTCAGTGGGGTTCCCAGCCGAACCTCCTGAGACCCATTTCCACGCTGATTCTACAGTTTTGCATCTCCCTCTCGGCACGGAAATCCAGTGAGATGATCATGGCAGGACAGGGTGGGAAGTCAGGAGATCCAAACAAGACGTAATAGCAACAGTGAAGTCACCCAGCCCTTACGGGAGCACTCACAGCCCAGGAAGGAGGTAATAGGACCCAGGGGTTCAGAGAGGGGAAGCCATCTAGCCAAGGTAACACAGCAGTAAATGGCAGTGTCAGCATGACCCCACAGTCACCATGCTCTCCCTGGACACCCTGCTGTGTGAGGTCTTCCTTAATGGGGAAGTGGGAGTGGCTGCAGGGACAGCCAGACTTGCACCCTCTCCACCTGGCTTAGCCCACTGATTCCCAGTCTGGGGTTCCTGGAAGATCCTAAAGGCTCTGGGGGTTGGGGGGGCCTCCAGACTATTTATAGCCTCTCAAAGTCCCTGACAGTCACTGCATCTTTACTGAGGGCCAGGCCACCCTGGGCTTCATACAACACAATGTGTCTTTGCCTTGGATGGGACTATATCAGCTCGCTGCACCCGCTCAGACTCTCCGGAGCTGATGGGAGTCGAATAGGCATCATCGCAGCCCTTGATTAACCCAAAATGAGAACGCTTATGTTACTTAAATACAGTTTGTTTCTTGGGCAAACATAAGCCTTAGGGCAAATAACAGCAGGAGGGGCTTTTCCAATGGGAATGTAGAGAGCAATTAGTTTAGATATTTGAGATACTGAAGGGAGGGCACTTGTCTCCAATCCGTGACACCTGCTTTCTTATCTTTAATGTGAAGTCAGTCCTTCTCCACCCCACCCAGCTCCACTGGTGACAGGGGTGGCCAGAGGCAGCACCAACAGACAGGACTGGGGTCCACGGCTGCCCTGGGAGGCGCGGGAAGGACAGGGCCCAGCGTGCCCGCCCCCAGATGCTCCTCGCAACATGTTCTCCAAGCAAGCTGTCCTTGGGGACGACGTGTGGGCTCTTGTTTGCAGGTTTTCAGGGAAGTCTGGCAGAAACCAGACACAGACACACTTGAGTTTCTTGTAGAAACCTGCAGCAAAATGGGAGCAGGCAGCCCGGGAAGCATCGCGGGGAACGGGGCCTCTCCATGGGACACCCGCCCGCTCTGCACCTTCCCCCTGCTCAGCGTGGCCAGGGTGTGCACATGGGCTGGGCTGATGCTTCCCTGTCCTTCTGGGCAGACCGCTTCCTGCCCCATCCTTCCCACCTCCACCCCACAACCACAGGAGGTTTGAGGCCTTAGAGTCACCGGACAGGAGAGTTCAGAGGTTAAAGGTTAGAGGTTGAAGTCTGATGGGCACAGGAAGCTTTGCAATCAACTGACAACTTTGACTCGCAGCCTCTCGGGGGGCCGCGCTTCCTCGGTTACCAGCATCCTGGATGTGGAGGCCCCCAGAGCCCATGACGCCTGGAATGCCTCTGCTCCACCCTGGGCTTCAAGTCACCTTTGGGCACATGATTGGTGGGGGTGGGGCACAGTGATTTCCTAAAAATGATACTCACATGTCTGAGCAGCTGGAGACTCTGGTCTAGACCATGACCGCGGACCCTACAGTGAAGGGCAGCCCACTGGGTTTCAAATACAGCTTCAGGAGGAGTCTGCTATTATGTATGAAAGACGAACCATCCATCGGCCACAGTCAAGGACCTAGATGTTAAACACCAACAGGACTATTTCTAAGCAAGGTCTTTGGGGGTCTTTTTGGGGATTACGCATGGGATGGATTGGTTCCGCAGCCTGAGTGCCCCCGCATCCTGTGCCCCATGTTTTCACTGCTGTTGATGTGTCCCGCCTCCTAGGAAACGTCAGCTCATCCAGGGCAGAGACCATGTCTGGTTCACATTTATGCAGGGAAAGCTCACCCAGTGCCCAGCAGCCAAAACCCAAAGTGTGGTGGGATGTTTCCCCCACCACGCTGAGCCCTGCAGAAAACAGGACCCATCCTGCTCCCCAGGAGAGCAGAGGGCTCAGGTCCACAGCCAGGCTCCAGCTGTTTCCCACCGTGGGACCTTAAGCCATTCACTTTAGCAATCTGCCCCCGGCTTTCCTCACCTGGGAAGCCGCACCTCATGGGTTGCTGTGAGGATGACCTGGGCAGGCAAAGAGTTGGCACCGTGCAAGGCACAGAATGCCCACACTTGGGGACACCACTATCTGGCCTTCCAAGGGCCGAATGCAGCACTGCACATGCCACAGGTGCTCGGGAACTGCTTTTTTTTTCAAAGCAACATTTCTTAAAGTATAGGGATAACGATAGCATGTTATTGGTAGAATATGTGAATTCTTTTTTGTAAAGCGGAAGCTTGACTTCTTTTTCTCTGTCCCCCTCCCCAGCAGGACCAGACACTGGCCAAACTCCTGATGATGGGTCAAACCCTGCAATGGGCCAGATATAAAGGAGCAGGAATTCAGGGAATTCGCAAGCCAACTTCCCAAAAGGCCAGGGTAAGGATGGGAGATAACCTCCTAGGACTCTGCCCTCCTGCCTGAGCTGAGAATGCTGAGAGCCAGACCCAGCTGTGGAGACATGCCTGTGTCAGCCCCGCACAAACGGTGGTCTGTGGACCCAGACAGGTTCATGGTCTTTCGAGGACAGAGACTGTGTGAGGGGCCTTTCATCTACAGAATCAACCTGAATATGGTCAGACATTCACTTAGGGCAAATGAAAACTTGCAAACTCTAAAATTCATGTGTAGGATGTCCCCGGGAGCCAGGGCAATGGTTGCACTGGTCACATAGCCAGGCATCAAGGGAGACACTTTCCATGCATGAACTCAACTGAACTCATAGCAACCTGCTCCCATGTCACAAATGAGAAAGCCAAGGCTCAGAGAGGTCAAATGAGGTTCCTAAGGCCACTCAGTGCTAGAGCTAAGCTCTTCACCATTAGGGTCTCTGGTTTATAACCCCTGGCCTCACTGAGACGCTTGCTTGCTTAACCCCTGCAGAACCAGGGGCCCCATCAGAGAGATAAGCGATAGTGATAAACTGCATATATACATACCCGGGCCAAGAACCACATAGTAAGGTCACATCCCCTGCAAACATTTCTGAGTGGAACCAAAGTGATAAAGATGAAAACTCTGAATCAGGTCACACAAAAAAGGCAAAACTGAGTGACTTTGGGAGAATGCAACTTCCCCAAGACTGAGCTAACTCTGGCCGGCTTTCACCTGAGTCCCAGGTAAGCAAGGAAAGAAGAGGGGCAGATTGAGTTTAGCAGCCTCACTGGTTTTAGTACCAGGCCTGAGAATGGGGGTGGGTGTGGAAAAGACTCAGGCTCTGAGACTCTCTTGTGGGTGGGAGTGGCTCTCAAGTGGCTGCTGAGGTGGTAGCCAGAATCTGGGCTCCTGAGCCAGACAAATCTGGGCTTCCCTCCTGGCAAGCCATTCAGTCTTCCTGACTCTCAGTCTCTTCGTCTGAAATGTGTCCGGCAAACCTTTATTGACCAGCTGCTCCGAGCAGGACTGGTGCTGGGTGCTGGGGACACAACAATGAATGAGCGGGACCAGACTGGGCCCTCAGCAAGCTCACCGCCTAACAGGGGGAGACTGAATTAGGAGACAGGCAGATTCAGATATCAGCTAGAAGGAAATAACACAGGGATGGGAATACTCTCTCTCTCAGGCTGGCAGTGAGGGTTCAGGGTGTGCCCCCATGCCAGGGCTAAGTCTAGCACTGAGCATGCGGGCAGTGCCCAGCCGGGGAAGCCACTGCTGCTGCTGCTGTTATTATTATTACTAGAACCTGGATGAAGCCGGGCTGCCTGGGGGAGCCAGTCTCATCACTGCATCACATTCAAAAGAAACACTGGCCTGACATCCCCAAATCATTGAACGCAGTTCAAATCTCTCTGAAATCTCTCAAAGAGACACCAAAGGGGAATTCCTTTGTGCACCACACACAAAAACGTCCCCAAGACTGCCTGGAAGGTCTCGTGGCAGCTGCTCCAAAAACATCTCCCTTCCCTCTCCCTCCCTTTTATCCTTACCAGAAAGGCAGGGGCTGCTGGGCCTGTCCTCGGAGATGGGGGACTGAGTTGGAGCCAGGCTCTGCCCTCCCTAGCTATGGGGCCCTGGGCACACACGTAACTACTCTGTGCCTCAGTTTCCTCATCTGCAAATTACAGATAACAATCGCACCACCTTCATGGGGCTGTTGGGGGATTCAAGGAGATAATCTCTGCAAAGTGCATAAGATGGGCAGACACAGAGCTAGGCTGTCTAAGTGAGAACCAGCCCTACTCCCTCCTGCCTCCCTCGCCCACCCGCCCTTTGCATCTCGCCCCAGTTAGGAGTGCTGAGCAGTGTCCCTTGTAGGCCAGTCTGAGTTTTCCAGGTCCTGCCCCTCAGTGGCACCTCGACCCATTGCCCCATACAGCACAGACAAAGGGCCGGGGCTGGGCAGGCAAACCCGGAAACTCTTAGGACTGGGCAACAAGAGCCAGGACCACACTTATTCCTGCCTCCTCTAAGGGGGCATCCTCCCTCCTCCATAGAAGGCACGCACACAACAGCTTCCCCAGGGCATCAACGCAAACCATCAGTGCTCGAGGGCACAGCCAGGTGTTCTGCAGCCCTGGGGCCCGCTGATGAGTTCAGGAAGGACGGTTCCCACCAACTGAGGCTGCTGCTTGCTCCAAACCTGGGCAGTGTGGCCATGGTGGTTCCTGCCTCTACCTGGCTCCCAGGCCACCGAGCAGAGGATATAGATGTCTCACTTCCTGAGGGGCTCTGGGCCAGGCCCTTGCAGGTGCCAGCAACACAACTGTGAACAGCCTGTGGGGTTCCTGCCCTCATGGTGCTCACAGTCTTGTGAGCAAAGCAGACAATCGGGGAGGGAGGATGGGGTGAGAAAGCCAGAGGCGACAGAAGGGGACGTGCTGGGCATCAGGGGGGGCTTCCCAGAGGAAGAGGCACTGAAGGGAAGGGCCAGAGTGAGAAGGGGAGGAGTTGCAGACAGAGGCCACAGCCTGGGCAAAGGCCTGGGAGAGAGGAAGGGGTGGGTTCCAGGAGCTGCAAGTTCTCCCCCACCTCCCCAGCAGGTGCAGTTCACTGCCCACGGTCACATACACCATGTACTCGGTCACCACCGCCGGCCCGGGAGGTCAGAGAGCAGGCACTTTTACTCCCTATTCACACACGGGGAGACCCGTGCTGAGTGAGAAAGTAACAGCCCCGCTGCACTGGAACCCGGATCTCCTGCCTCCTGGCCCAAGTGAGAGAATCGGGATGCAGCCGTGCATGTGCGGAGCGGTCAGGATAGGGCCCTATTATCATCGCCCCATTTTACAGATGAAGAAACTGAGGCTTAGTGATAGCACAACATCCCTCCAGTCCTGCAGTCTTTGTCTATCTCTGTGGACCTAGGACAAGTCCGAGGTGCCCAGATGCCCTCCCCGGGTGGGGTGGTAAACAGAGCCAGGAACGGGGTGACTCGGGGTGAAGGAAGGAGGGGTGCTGGGGCTGGGTTGCGGAAACCGACACCAGGCAGGAAAGGTGTAGGAATGTGGGTGGGGATAGGGCGGGCCTCAGCAAGAGGCCAGTCCGGGGTGGGGGGACCAGAGTCCCAGGCAGCCCCCCCTCTCCCTTCCAGGTGAGACCCCAACTTCCTGGAAGACACCACCCCCCAGCTGGGCGGGGAGAAGGACCACCGCCTCCTGGCCGCCCAATCAGAGGCCGTCCCAGTCTGATGGCGGAGGCAGCCAGGGCGGAGGGCTCCCAGGGCCTTCCCGGGGGAGCCCCGGGACCTGACCCCCGCTCAGCGGCCCACCGCCGACCGCCCACCCCCAGGCTCATTAGCAGCGACGCCCGTCGTCCTCCCTCGGTTTCCGGTGGTTCCAGAATTTAAAGGTTAAATCCTAACCTCGTCTCAGCAGTTTCTCCCGGCTTTGCCTACCCAGCGCCAGTGGCTGGTAATTATATGCATCTCCGAGCAGCCAATCAGCTGTCAGACTGACAGATACTGATCTTTTCGTTTTATTTTTAGCTCTGTGCTTCCCCCTCTAGTTGCAAAAAAAAAATTCTGTTTGTTCTGAGCGCGGCCGCCTCGCTCCCAGCCCTGCAGCCGGCTCTCATCTCCGCCAGCCAGGCGGGAGCAGGCAGCCGGAGGGGCTGGAGCCTGCGGCCCCCGCCCGCGACGGGGGACAGGACGACCCGCCGCCCCCG